>NC_056726.1:1598737581-1598805081 GCF_019279795.1 Protopterus annectens | reverse complement strand
TTATTCTAATTTGAACATTTTTCTTCTGTATATATTTACACAAATTCCACAAATGCTTCTGGAGATAGTTTTCTTGAACAAACATGCTTGTTAACATATACATTTTTGGCGCAACTTGCTTGTTTTTTTTCTCTTGACAATACTTTGTATGTGCATTGCAATCACATAGCTAACTCATCGTTCTGAGCATGCACTCTCCTAAGGGCACTGCGGTGCTGTTATTAAGTAATACGCATGCACATCTGAATTCAATTATCAATCGTTTATTCACCTAGAGCTGACCCTTACTGGCCACAAAGGTTGTGTTTTAAATGAATTAATCCAAGACTAATAAGCTTACCAGGGGGTGATTTAAATCATGAAAATTACTGTATCATTTACACTAGGTGAGCCTTTTGTATTATCAGTAAAATGAATGTTGTGATTCAGACTCAAAGGAAAGGAATTTAAAAATGAGAAACACAACTGCATGCTGTTTTTTTTCAGAAGTGTCATTGTCACACTTAACAATCATCATACAGGCTAATACATCTTTTTTAAATTAAATTTTACTGTAGCAAGCATTCCTTTATTGATGGAATAAACTTATGAGAAATTCAGGTAGTTTTACACAATGTTTTTATTGACTATATGTCTGTGTAAATGTATGATCAGAAGTTATTTTGTACCAAACGATTTACATTTAGCACTCTTGTTTAAATATGGTTATGATGTAACCGCTACTGCTGTATGTATCTGTGCTGTCACAGCTATACTATGACATCACTGTGGACATTGTCTTGGTGTGGTTGTAAAAATCTGATGTGGCATTAACAGGTCTGATAACACAAGACTAACTTTGAAGAAAACAGTAAGACTTTATTAAACCTTTTTTCACATATAAGTTGTTTGTAAAAATTACACACTATAAAAGATTACACATGGCTTGTTTTTCTCATGGTAATTTTAACTTTCTGTTTAAATTGTCCCCTCAGTCCTGTGTTTTCAGTTTTCCATGTAATTCTGTTTATGCATTAATAATGTAGTTCTGTATAAATCATCTGTGTTGCATTTATTAAAGTGTTTTCATTTTTGGTCTATATGTATGTTGAAGGACTTGCAAAGCTTGTGTGCTCCAAACAAATGGGATAAAGATATATAGCAAAAGATGCAATTTGTTGTTCAGAGTCATATGGCTGGTCCTACATTATAGTTGCGTACTCCTTTAATATGTGCTAAATGTACTGTCAAAGCAAATAATCAAACAATATACTAGCTGAAGATAAAAACAACTCCATATCTGGTGTAGAGGTATTCAGTTCTCAAAATTTAACAAAATAAAATGCATCATTATGTACTGTATGCTATGCAATTGCAAGGAACACTGTGTGAAGTTATTAATAAGGTAGTCAGACATAGGTACAACTTTTGTTCAGCTCAATGACAGGTTAATATGAACAAATACGTCAAAAGCAGACAGACTGCAGAAATGGGCAACAGTAATAGAAATTAGAAAGAGATGGGAAAACCTGAATTGTAGATGTGGAAGAAACTGTAGACACCCAGCAGAGAAGCATGGTCACGGGCAGTGCAGACATCAGAGACAAAGAACAGTTCTCTTGTGAACAGAGATGCAATATAACACTTTTACTAGAGGAGCAGGTGTGCATGCACGATGACTTTGTAGTCACTATACAAACTAATGCATCACAGAAACAGAAGTTCATCCACCTGTAATGTAGCAACACAACTTTATAGGTGTTATCTTTACACTGCTGTTCCATAAGTCATCCCCTAACAAAGACAATAATACACAGTCCACATCATGAACTCTGCCTGACCAATGATATCAGTGTACATCTTCATACACATGGCCCGTGGCATGGTGAAAGACTGATATAGCTAACGGGATGCATATGTAGACCAAACCAAAGCAGGCACTGGCACACTCCTTAGAAAATGTTATGGGATCATAAAGGATATTTTTCAAGTAATTAGTACAAATGATAAGGAGCTGATTCCTTTATATAAATCTTTGATTATGCCTCATACTAAATTCTGCACATCTGTCTGTATTTGTAATTCAACCACTTTAAAAAATCTGGAATGAATGCATAAATGAGTCAGATCTCCTAGGTTAGTCTTCTTTGTTATGCAGAAAGGTTAAAGGGCCTCAGACTATTTTTCTTTTTTATATAAATTATTATTAAGGGAAAATGTTAGCTTGATTTAAACATGTTTTAATAATGAAATATTGTCTTCTTTGACTGGGTCACATTTTCTTCTCCATCTAGCAACACAAGGATGAAGACATCCATTGTGGAAATACCCATTGCTTACTCCAAACTCAAAAATAGCAACTTTAAATACAGATCTAGTAAAATATCAACTTCCCTACTGATTTTGTTATGGCTGGTATCTTTAAGAACCAGCTTGATAGATAGTTTGGGGATTTAGTGCATGACTATGGTCATATAGATTGCAAACTCCCTGGTAGTCACAGTTAAGATTTTGAGTTTGTTGCACTCTTCACATTGATTATTGAGTTCAACGTGTAATGCTAGGCTTCCAGTTATACTCCATACCTTCCTTTGTTCTATATCTAACTTTACCATCTACTGATTTAATATAACTATTTATTGCATTCATAAATAGTGAAAATATAATGTTACTAAAAGGACATTGTTGCATTACACCTCTTTTACTATGGTGGTGCAGCGGTAGCATTGTCGCCTCACAGCAAGAGGTTCTCCTGTTCGATTCTCGGTTGGAGCGCCTTCTGTGTGGAGTCTGCATGTCCTCCCCGCGGTCAAGTGACATTTAAAGACATGCAGGTAGGTGTGTGCATGAATGGGTGTGCCTTCTTTGAAGGTTGGGCGTCGGCCAGGCAACTTGGCACTGTAAAAATCTACTGCCAATCATTAGCGGACCGGAGTTCCGCTGTGGCGAGCCCTAACCGGGAAAATCCGAAAGACATTACTTTTACTACTTATTTTTTTCACTCAGCCATCCATTAATGAAAACTTTAATTTTCTTCAGTGTGTACGCTGTAACACACCCACATTTCTTATTTTTGTACATAAATTATAAGCTTTGAATATATCCCATGGCATATTATGCTGAATATTGTCAAAAGCTTTGCCTAGCTCTCCTACCATAATGAAAGTCTTTTCTTGTTTATTTAGCATGTCATCTACAATTTCTGTAAAAATCATTAATAATTCTTGACATCCTTTTCCTTTAACACTATATTTTGAATCTAATAGAGTATTCATAAGTTTTGATTCAATTCTTTTCTGTAGTATTTTCATAAACGTTTTATAGTCAATATTATTCAAAACAGTAGGTCTCCAATTCCTTATATTTTTTTCTCTCACTTTTTTGATGCAAATTTAACAATTCTGCTATATAATTCCTTATATTTAAATCCTTCATTAAACCACTTATTTGATACTTTTATGAAATGCATTTTTTGACTTACTGTCATGTTCGTGTACATTTGATATTCTAAGCCATCCAGACCTGTTGATGTATGTATATTTACTTGTCTTCATACTATATCCAGTTCTTCTCATCTTATATATTTTTTTCAAAATTTACCTTTTTTGCTCAGAGAAAGTTCTTTCCTTCCATGATATCCTTTGTTCTTTAATAGTAATGTCTTTCGGCTTTTCCTGGTTAGGGCTCGCCACAGCGGAACGCCGGTCCGCTTATGATTGGCAGTAGAATTTTACAGTGCTGAGTTACCAGCCCGACACCCAACCTTCAAGGAAGACACACCCATTCACGCACGCACCTGCCTGCATGTCTTTAAATGTCACTCGACCGCAGGGAGGACCTGCAGACTCCACACAGAAGGCGCTCCAGCCGAAAATCGATTGTTCTTTAATAATACCTTTAAATTAATCTTTTATATATTCTATAACAATGCACATTATATCTCTTTGGTCTTTCTGTATTATTAATTTTTTGTGTATTAATTCTCTCATTATACTATCTTCCTTAACTATGTTTATTTAAATAAGGAGCTATCACTTCTTTTTTTACCTTTATAGCAAATATCTTTGTTTATACAAAATTGTTTTTATTTTTTCTTGATTCATTGCATATAACTTCTATGCTTTTTAAATATTCATTTTTATTCCTTTCTAAATTTTTCAGAAGTTCTTAACTTACTATAACTCTTTTTCAATTAATTTCTGTTTTTAACTTGCCATCCTTAATAATATTTTTTATATTTATTTTTAAAAGACGTCCACCATTCAGACCAAATTTTATAGAACTGTTGCATACTTACATGATCTTCCTATAATTCTAACTTTCTTTTTTCACCCTCACCTACCCACCCTACTTCATTCATTCTTTTAGACCTTTTTCTACCTTAACATTACTAATTTTGTCTCTAAATTCTATCCAGATAGCTTTATAGGATCATAGGATCATTGGAGATTACTAGGCTATCAATCTGGAGGTCATTTTAAGCCTAACTATGTCAACCCAATGTAATACCATAGAAGTACTATTCAGTATCCAATATTACATTTAATGATGACTGCCCATGTCCAGGAGGGTTGTGGGCACTATCCCTGGTAAGAATTTACAGTGCCCCATCAACTCATCTAGGTTTCTCTTGAACAGTGTCATAGAGGTGCTCTGTTTCACATAAATTAGTAGCCTGCTCCGAAGATGAGGTAGTCACTGGGAGCTAAATCTGTCCCTCCAGCATGTCATATTTAAATCACAGGCCATATTTAAGTCCCTTGAACAGTTAGCCCTAGACCCATTTGATTTACAGATATGCGGTAAGTTCATTAGGTTTAGGTCTTGGGTTCCTCTATAGGCCAGGCATAAGTCTCTCCTTATGGTATGAAAAACCTGTGTCTAATGTGCCTTCATTTTTCATTTCACATTCTTTCAAAAGCAAAAAAATAGTCTATCTGTGTTCTAGATATTCCCCTATATGTCCATGAATTGTTCTTCCATATTATTAACTTCTCACATCTCATAATTTCTATAACTTTTTACATTGTTTCCTTTCTTTTGTTTCTCAAGTTACATTTGAAGTCTCCTACTAGCTTCCATAGTAAAAGCAATGGAATTTAGTATTAAGGCAAACCTCTCTTTCTTTACTAGTTACATATGCATATAATGCAATTATTCTATAGATTTTATCTCTCTATCTAATATCAATAACCATAGCCCTACCCATTAAAATTATAGTAATATCAAACACCTTAAGTGTCTTTTTCATACGTATTGCTATTCCTGAACCTAAATCTTGTGTTAAATTGCTGTATAGCTCATTATCCAGACATTCTGTTTGAAACCTTTCTTCCTTCATTAAAAAACTTGCATTTTCTAGTATGGTGATATCACTAAGACATTTTTATACCAGTCTATAATAGCTAGTCTTTTAACTGTGCTCTTAAAACTGTAAACATTCAATGCTAATATCCAGGTAATATCTTCTTTGTCACTAACTTAAGTGCCTTCTTCTATATTTAAGTCTTGTCTTCATGTGTAATACTTATATCATAATTTGTTGACTGTTTCTTTTGCATTTTTTCTACATGATTTGGTCACTGTTCTTCTTCTGGACTTGCTACTTCCATAACCTCCTGAATATGTTCAGAGACAGTAGCTTCATGTATTTCTAATGTCTCTTCTTTACAATCCATCCACATATAACCTACCTTATTGCATTTATAACATTTTAACTCATAACCAAAGGTACAGCATATCAATGAAGGAAGCTGGTGCTTGTAAATAAATGAGTGAACATGAAGAAACATGTATATTAGAATTTATTAGTATTGAGTGGTGTCATCTCTGCCTGAGACTTCATTAGAATAAAATCATCAAGTATTCTCCATCATATCTATATACTAAAAAACTTGACCTGTTATTCAATTTCCTATTAATTAAATTTAATTGAATTAATTGTGTCTGTTGAACGCATACTGGAGCTTTCAGTATTAAGAATAACATTTAAACAGTTATTCAAATCAATGACAATACATATAGTAACAACAATGCAGCTGGTTTTGACAGTGACTCTCTGAATATCTGGCTGAATCAGTCTTTTTCAGGCTGTTTCACTAACCATTGGGCAGATAACTCCACTCTGACTGATTTAGGTTCCACAGGCGTTAATAATTTTTTGCCTTTAAAGAAATCGATTTTCCTGATTTTTCCTAATTTTTTGAGATTCATCTGTCAATGTTTCAATACTGAGATCAGTTTTTTGGATGTGCTAATTAATAAGTTAGACTATCAAAAATTAAGCAGCAGTATATATAGAAAGCCTACGAGGAAAAATGCTTTACTGCATAAGTCAAGCATGCATCCTAGACATATTCCCAAAAATGTTGTGAAAGGACAGGTCTATAGAATACTTAGACTGCATAGTGATGATAGAGCAGCACAGTCAGCTTTGGATATAGCTAAACAAAAGTTCTTAGATAGAGGATATAAGTGAACAGGACATCAATAAAGCCATTAGTGAAGCTTGGATGCAACGCACTGGTAGATGTAGACCATATCTTAGTGATGGCGTACTAGTGGATACAAACGAGAGAATGGCGCGAGATACTAATAGGTTTAGGGTCACTATGCAGTACTCTAGTGATGTTAATGAATATACTAGCATTATTAAGAAACAGTGGAGTATATTGTAGGGAACCCCTGGCCTGATAGCTAAGATTGGAAATTTTCCCTCCTTTTCGTTTAGGAATAACGTCTCACTGAAACAATATCTTTGCAATAAAGGGAGCTCACAAAAAGCAGCCAACAATGCACGTTCTGGCACTTTTTCCTGTAAACATTGTATGGCATGCCAATATATTTATACCAGCACTAGTTACACCCATCCAGCTCTAGGCTTTACTATTAAGAGTAAGTGTCTTGCTAACTGTCAAACTTCTCATGTGGTATATTTCTCCTTTTGTGTGACCTGCCATTCATTCTATGTGGGTAAAACCAATAGAATGTTTAAAGACAGGATCCTTGAACACATTAGGGACATTAAGAATAAGAAAGAATGCAATGCATTAGCCAGTCATGTAGGCTCTACAGCTCCCCACACACATGTTCAAGTTTTTTGTGATACAAGTGATTTATCCAGATATTAGAGGGGGAGATATTGAGAACCACACAGAGTGCATTGAACAAGAATGGATATTATTGTTAAATGCTGAGAAACTCCCAGGCTTAAATGGAATTGTTTCGCTTAAGCCCTTTCTCAAAGCACGCCCCTTGAAACACTAATGTTTACCAGATGCTTATAGGTTCATAGGTTCATACTAGGCTATCTGCCCTAGGGCATTTATAAGCCTAGCCAGAATGTGCTTGGCTTTCGCCACCCATTTTAAATTAATTTTGCTATGCCCTTTTTCGAGGTTAGTATGCTGTGCCTCTGTCTAACAGTGACACAGAAGTGATACCCGGGGTAAACCTACGATCTCCCATCCACTCATCAAGATTCCTCTTGAAGAGAGTCAATGAGGGACTCTGCCTAACCTGGACTGGGATTTTATTCCAGAGTGAAGGGAGCCTCTGGGTTATGAATCTGTCCCTCCAGCATGTCCTATTTATTTCAGTGCTGAGGTTCAAGTCTCTCGGCGTAGCTCGATGGGATTTGGATTTTCTGAGGTGCAGCATGTCCATTAATTCCGGGTTGGACATGGCTTTATATGTCAGGCACAGATCGCCTCTGAACAAGCGGTATGCCACTGAGTAGAGCTGGAGTTTCTTTAACCGGGCAGCATATGGCATCTGTTTGAGCACTTTGATCCTCTTGGTGAGGTACTTTTGGGGTCTTTCCAGTTGCTGCAGGTGTCTGGTAAGGTACATCCCAAAGGGGCATTGTACTCAATTATGGGCCTGATGAGGGATGAGTAAAGAGGCACGATGACCTCCCCTGATCTAGATGTGAATCCCTTCATGATTAGGTGGGCTATATAAAATGTTTTTCTAACCACTTTGGCCACGTGGTTGTCAAATGAGAGATTGCTATCAACTTGGGTCCCCAGGTCCCTAATTACTTCTTCTGTACTTAATGGATTACCACCTATGTGGTAATTTGTGGGCACTTTGTTTTGCCAAAGGGATGACTATACACTTTTGGCATTTAGCTTGAGGCCATGGCTCTGGCACCAGTTGTCTGTTTCTATGAGGCCCTTTTGGAGGATGCTTGTGTCGGCTGGAGAGTCGATTATGGAGCCCAGTTTGCAGTCATCTGCGAACTTGGTCAGCCACAGTCCTTCTGTGTTGGCCTGTACCTCCGAGAAATATATACCGAACAAGAGAGGTCCCAAGACTGAGCCTTGTGGGACACCACTTGTAACTGGTTTGGAGTCTGACATGGCTCCAGCAATTCTAACCATGTGGGTTCTGTCCTTGAGCCAGTTTGCAATCCATCTAGTGACATAGGGTTTTATATTTAAGCTGGTGAGCTTATCTATAATGCCCGAGTGGGGTATTGTATCGAAGGCTTTTGCGAGGTCCAGGTAGGCTGTGTGGACCACCTTCCCCTCATCAATCGCCTTGGTGACTGTTTCAAAGAAATCAACCAGGTTTAAGAGGCAGGATCTGCCCTTAACAAAGCCAAACTGGGTAGGATGCAGTGTCTGTAGGTCCCCAATATCTTTATTTATGAGGTCTATGATGATCCTTTCCATAGCTTTGCAGACCAAGCTAGTCAGGCTTATGGGGCAATAGTTTCCAGGATCCGTTGAGGCACCACCTTTATGGAGCGGGACCACTGTTGCTGTACGCCACTCTTTGGGGACATATCCTGTAGTAAGGCTGAGATTGAACAGTAGTTTTATGTTTGGGGTTAGCTCTTCTTGGAGTTCATGTAGGATGCAGCCCGGGACACCGTCTGGTCCCACTGATGTTGTGTTTTTTGCTTTGGAGAGGACGGCTCTTACCTGAGCATCTGAGATGTCAGGGGGGCAGCATTCTGCTGGGATAGATATTTGCCCTTTTGGTGGGGAGAGGGGGGAGAAGTTTGCGCTGAACCTGTCAGCTAGGATGTTGGCAATGTCTGTGGGTTCAGTGTATTTTTTGTCATTTTGGACTAATTCTGAGCATATCTGGGAATTACCACCCAGGTTCCTAACATAACTAAAGAAAGCCTTGTGATTATCCTTAGTGTCCTGTGCAATTTTTCTCTCAAAGCTGGCCTTAGACAATTTTATGAGTGCCCATAGTTTTTTGCTAATACTGATCAGTGAAGCCTTCCCTTTTTGGGATATTGCTCTATCATTTAGTAGCTTCCTCCTTCTATTGTATAGTTTGTTTATGGCTGGGGTCCACCAGACAGGACGTCTGCCTTTGGAGGATTGGGTCTTGGTTTTGTTTGGGATCGCATGATCCATGCATTCCTGAAGTTGTTCATAGAATGCGTTTATAAAGGATTCTGCGGTCTGGGACGTATTTTCCACAGACCCGGGGGCTTTGAAGGATTCTACCTCGGTTTTGAGGAGTGTGAAATTTGCTTTAGAGAAGTTTTTCACTGTGGTTTTCTGGGCAGGGGATGGGGTCGGGATGTGAATATCCAGTGAGATTAGTTTATGGTCTGATCTTACCAGTGAGGGATACACTTCTGGTCTGGAGCATAGAGTCCCCATGATGGTGATGATCAGGTGCAGTATGTTTTCCCCTCTTGTGGGAGTGGTAACAAGTTGTTCCATAGCATTTGAGTTTATAAATTCTAGGAACCTTTGGGCTAGGGTGTTGGAGCTAGAGTAATGCTCCCAGTCTATTTTTGGGTAGTTGAAGTCGCCCAATATAATGGTGTTTGGAGAGACCTTCATATTTTCCAGTGTTCTCAGGAAGGCCGAGTGGGGTTCCTGGGTTTGGGAGAGTGGTCTGTAGCAGGCTATAAACTGGAAGGCAGTTTTACCCACTGTTAGTTGCACATGGATAGTCTCTGATGCTTCGTGCATATTATTAATTTTTTCTTGTATTGTAGTTATAATGTATGTATATGTTTTAGACTCATCAATGAATGTTTTTACCTTTATATTTTAATTGCGTATTTATTTGTAAAATGGTTGTTATTAATGCATTATATGCCTTTTAGTAGATTGATTCTTTAGCTAGTTTCGAATTTAGCATAGCTATTCATGTCACCTCATATGTTTTTATTTCTGTTTAAATGTTATTAAAGCACATGTTTTAGGCATATCTATGAATGCTTCTAGCTTTATATTTTGACTGTGCATCTAGTTGCAAAATAGTAGCTGTATATAATGGTCTTAAATTTAATGCATCTGATGTTCTTACTAGATTGATTTCTATAGAGTTCTTGAAAGTTAGTTTGAACTCAGCACAGCCAATGATTCTATTAATTGATGTCACCTGATATGTTTTAATCTCTATTTAAATGTTACTAAGCACTTTAAGTATGTCTGATGAAGCAACTTGGTTAGTTGCGAAAGCGCTTACTTTTTGTTCATAGGTTCATAGGTTCATACTAGGCTATCTGCCCTGGGGCATTAATAAGCCTAGCCCGATTGTGTTTGGCTTACGCCACCCCTTGATTTGAGTATACTGTGCCCTTTTTAAAGTTTAGTTTACTGTGCCTCTGTCTAATAGTGACACGGAAGTAATCCCCGGGACAAACCTACGATCCCCCATCCACTCATCAAGATTCTTCTTGAAGAGAGTCAGTGAGGTGCTCTGCCTAACATGAATTGGAATTCTATTCCAGAGTGAAGGGAGCCTCTGGGTTATGAATCTGTCCCTCCAGCATGTTCTATTTATTTCTGTGCTGAGGTTCAAGTCCCTCGAGTGCGTGGCTCTAAGGGATTTAGATTTACTGAGGTGGAGCATGTCCATTAATTCTGGGTTGGACATAGCTTTATATGTCAGGCATAGATTGCCTCGAAGTAGGCGGTATGCAACTGAGTAGAGCTGGAGTTTTTTAACCGAGCAGCATATGGCATCTGTTTGAGTCCCTTGATCCTCCTGGTGAGGTACTTTTGGGGTCTTTCTAATTGCTGCAGGTGTCGGGTAAGGTACATCCCAAAGGGGGCATTGTATTCTATGATGGGCCTGATGAGGGATGAATAAAGGGGCACGATTAACCTCTCTTGATCTAGATGTGAATCCTTTCATGATGAGGTGGGCTATGTAGAAGGTCTTTCTAACCACTTTGGCAATGTGGTTGTCAAAGGAGAGATTGCTATCAACTTGGGTCCCCAGATCCCTAATTACTTTCTCTGTACTTAATGGGTTACCACCTATGTGGTAATTTGTGGGCACATTGATTTTGCCAAAGGGTATGACTATACACTTTTTGGCATTTAGCTTTAGAATATGGCTCTGGCACCAGTTATCCGTCTCTGCGAGACCTTTTTGAAGGATGTTTGTGTCAGCTGGAGAGTCGATTATGGCACCCAGTTTGCAGTCATCTGCAAACTTGGTGAGCCATAGTCCTCCCATGTTGGCCTGTACCTCAGAAAAGTAAATACCGAACAAGAGAGGTCCCAGGACAGAACCTTGTGGGACGCCACTTGTGACCGGTTTTGAGCCTGACATGGCTCCAGCAACTCTGGCTCTGTGGGTTCTGTCTTTGAGCCAGTTTGCGACCCATCTTGTGACATAGGGGTTTATATTTAGGCTGGATAGCTTATCTATGATGCCCGAGTGGGGTATTGTGTCAAATGCCTTTGTGAGGTCCAGACAGGCTGTGTGGACTACCTTCCCTTCATCTATGGCCTTGGTGACTGTTTCAAAGAAGTCGACCAGGTTCAAAAGGCAGGACCTGCCCTTGACAAAGCCAAATTGGGTAGGATCTAGTGTCTGTAGGTCCCCAATGTCTTTGTTTATGAGTTCCATGATGATCCTCTCCATAGCCTTGCATACTAGGCTAGTCAGGCTTATGGGGTGATAGTTTCCAGGGTCCGCAGAGGCGCCACCTTTGTGGAGTGGGACCACTGTTGCTGTACGCCATTCTTTGGGCACATATCCTGTAGTGAGGCTGAGATTGTACAGCAGTTCTACTTGAGGGATTAGTTCTTTTTGGAGTTCATGTAGGAAGCAACCCGGGACGCCATCTGGTCCCATGGAAGCAGTGTTTTTTGCTTTGGAGAGGGCGGCCTTCACCTGAGCATCAGAGATGTTTGGGAGGCTGCACTCTGCTGGGATAGATACTTGCGCTTTTGGGGGGGAGGGGGGGGGAGAAGTTTGCACTGAACCTGTCTGCCAGGATATTGGCGATGTCTGTGGGTTCAGTGTATTTTTTGTCATTTAGAATCCACTCAGAACAAGTCTGGGAGTTGCATCCCAGGTTCCTAACATAACTGAAAAAAGCCTTATGATTGTCTTTAGTGTCCTGTGAAATTTTTCTCTCGAAGCTGGCTTGGAGGATTTTATGAGGGATCGTAATTTTTTGCTAGTACTGATCAGAGATGCCTTCCCTTTTAGGGATTTTGCTCTATTATGTAGTAGCTTCCTCCTTCTGTTGTACAGTTTATTTATGGCTGGGGTCCACCAGACTGGACGCCTGCCTTTGGATGATTGGGTCTTGATTTTGTTTGGGATAGCATGATCCATGCATTCCTGGAGATGTCCATAGAATGCGTTTATATAGGATTCTGCAGTTTGGGCCGTAGTTTCCACTGGCCCTGGGGCCTTGAAGGATTCCACTTCAGTTTTGAGAAGTGTGAAGTTCACTTTTGAGAAGTTTTTCACTGTGGTTTTCTGGGCTGGGGGTGGGGTCGGGATGTGGATATCCAGTGAAATTAATTTATGGTCTGATCTTACCAATGAGGGATATACTTCTGGTATGGAGCATAGAGTCCCCATGTTGGTAATGATCAGGTCTAGTATGTTTTCCCCTCTTGTGGGAGTGGTGACTAGTTGTTCCATAGCATTTGAGTTTATAAATTCCAGGAACCTTTGAGCTAAGGTGCTCGGGCTTGAGTAATGCTCCCAGTCTATGTTTGGGTAGTTGAAGTCACCCAATATAATGGTGTTCGGAGAGATCTTAGTGTTCTCCAATGTTTTCAGGAAAGCCGAGTGGGATTCCTGACTTTGAGAGGGTGGTCTGTAGGATGCTATAAACTGAAAAGCAATCTTGCCCACTGTCAGTTGCACATGGATGGTCTCTGATACTTCGTGCACTGCCACTAACCTGGAGGTGTGGATATCCTTGATAAATATGGAAACTCCCCCTCCTTTTGTGGTTCGGTCCGTTTGCTTTTATTTAATAAATGTTTGCTTTTATTTAATAAACGTATTGGTGTGTGAGCTTGGGTGCAGTTTTACTCTTTTTCACTTTTTGTCTGGCTCTGCACCTTGCTCTGTTTCCCCAAGTCGTTTTTTTAGTTCTTTAATTTCATATAGTTCAAGTATTCCTCCCCACTCTTTTTTCCACAACCAAAAATGTATCTTTTACAAAATTTTAGATAAATTTCCCAATTCCCATTATATTTTATCTCATTCAATCTTTCATTCCATATCACCCATAAAATATAAAACAATTTTGTTTATCAATTTCTTTTATTTCCTTTGCCTTTTTGTTACCATAGTACCCATATTCTATCATATTCATATTTATATCTTTCACAGTTTTAACATCATGCAATACATTCATTTCACATAATTTCTCCCATAATTATCTCACTCTCATACAATTCAAGAAAACATGCTCCATCTTCTCAACCACCCCACAATAGTTACACACCCTTTCTTGAATCCTTTTATGGGGCATATTTGCTTTAACAGGTCATTTACCTGTCATCAGCTTCCACATATAATCTTTATATCATATATTTTTCCTCCCTATAAGTCTTGTTTTAATTGCATTACTTTTTTCATTATCTCAAATTTTCCGAGGATAGCTATAATAACATTCCCTTATTACATTTTCATACCACTCTTCTCTTTTCTTTTCTACATTTCATATTTTCAATTTCTATAGTAACATTTTATTTTGATATTCTTTAGTCTCATTATTTACATTATTCTTCCATCTTTTTCCATATCTTAAACTTTCCCAAACATCTTTGTATTTGATTTTCATTATGGCATTTACTATATTCCTATTTTTGTCTTGTAAGCCCTACAACACTTTATACAAATTTAACAAAGCTACATGTACTATAGGATTTATTAACCCTAATCCTCCTTCTTCTTCCTGACCATATAAAATGCCTCTCTTCACAGGGTTTAGTCTTGATCCCTATATAAATGAAAATATAATCAATAATAATTCTTTTTCATATTTAGATGGGATTGTGTATTGCCAAATAGGCTATGTTATCTAACAGAACAGAGTTTATTAAATATGCATTTTTCTTATATGACAATCTATAAGATCTCCAAAATATAAATATCACTCTCAGATTTTGTATCAGTCTCTCCCATTGTGTTTCCTTCCCACATTAACCCCAAATGCTATTCCTAGAATATATACCTCTTCTTTATTAAAATGAATTCCTTCTAATTCATCCAAAAATCCAATTCCTTTACTTTTATCCTTATTAATGCTTAGAACAAGCATATTTAAATACTTATTTAATTTCCTAATTCCTTGTTCCATCCATTTTTATTCTTTCATAATTAGAACTATGTCATCTGCATAACTCAGAATAACTGGGACATATATTCCATCTATTATCCTATACCTTGCCATTTTCAGCTCTCTCTTCATTGCATTTACAATCACATTCATAACTAATGCAAATAAGATACTGCTTGCTGGACAACCTTGTCTTATCCCACACTCTAAACTTATTTCTTTGCTTAACCATTCATTTAATATTATTTTAATAATATTATTCTCTTATACTGATCTTATAAATTGTATTATTTTATTAATCACATTATAATCTCTTAATATACTCCACAATTCCTCATATTGTATTCTGTCAAATGCTTTATTCAAATCTCCCCCAGTACTTTAGTTTCCCCTTTCCTATAATGTGATCTATTAGCTCTCTTAATATCCATAGTAAATCCTGACTTCCTTTCTTTTTTTCAAAAAACATTGATTCCATCAGTCTATCCACACTTTTCCCTAATTTTTCCCTATTATTCTCATAAATATTTTATAGTCTGTATTGTTATTAGTATCCAGTGCCTAATGTCTTCCTGTTCCCCTTCCTCCATATAAATGTCATGGCCCCCATACATATCTGTTTTTTTTATTTATCCACTGTTTTCACCATTCATTCAATACTTCTACAAAATATATTTTTTCCAGTATTTCATATTATAATACATATGATACTCAATCCTCTCTATTCCTGTAGCTTTCTCCATGTCAAAATGTTTTAAAATTTCACTAAACTCTCCTACATTGATATTTTTTCCATAATCTCATTCTCTTCTTTACTTAACTTATTTACCTCCCATATTTGTCTCTCCTTGATCTCTGTGTTCTTAAATGTATTTTATATACTGCCTCAAATATTTTTCTTGTGCAGTCTCTTCTTTCTCCTTCATTATTTTCCAATTCTATTATTACTTTCTTATTTTCTCTTACCATTTTACACAACTAAGGAGCCACTTTTTTTTTCTTCCCTTGTAAAAAGTACCTTTGCTTATATAACATTTTTAATCTTCTCTTTATTTATTTCATATATTTCCTTCTTTCTTCCATAAAATGATTGTTTCTTAATATTTCTCTAAATACTGTCTGACTTAACAACTTATATTTTCACTTTTCTTTTATCTCTTTTCACCACTCAACATTGTAGAAACAATTTTTTAGAATTTTCTTTGAAACTTAACACCAATCAGTCCAGTTTTCATAAAATATTTTCATTTCTACATGATCTTCCCATAGTTGATCAATGTATTTTCTCTGTTCTTCATCTAAATCTTTTTTGTTCAATCTTTTAATACCTTTACCTATCCTTATATACGGTTCCTTTTCCTTTACCTCTACCCATATAGCCAAATAGCCTGAAAAACCTGTTTAATATGTTCCTTCTTTTATGATTTTTAAAATATTAGATATTATGAAATAATCAATCTCTGTTTTAGTCTCATTTCTTTTATATGTCCAATGTATATTAACCCATATATATAACTTTCTGCTTTTCATTATTTCATATACTCTCTTAACATCATTCCCTACTTCCTTTCTTTTTCTCAAATCACAGTTAAAATCTCCTACCAATATAATTTACATATTAACTCCTACATAGTTTAAGATTTGTAAACATTTCTTCTCTTCCTTTTTTGTAACATATGCATATATCCAATAATCCTCTACACATCTTTCTTATATCTTATATCTTATGTCTAACACTGTTATTCTACCTAACTCAACTAAAGTATAATCTAAGACCTTAACTATTTCATCACACAGTACATCCCTGAACACATATCTTTTCCTATATTCCATATAATTTTCCCAGTCCATAAGTTTTCCATCTGCTTCCTTTTTTCTTCCATTAAAATTCTTATATCTTCTAAAATAATTACATGCATATCAAGTACATACACTATTCCAAGACACCTAACCTTCTACTAATATTTTTTATACTATTAGCATTAACTGATAGGATTCTCAGGTTCTTCCAAATTTATTGAATTTTCCATCTTAGCCCTTATCTTTTTTTTTTCATTTTCTTTTCCTATATTTCATCCTTCTCCCTATTGAATTCCTTTTACCTCTTATTACTTTCCAGCTACTGTCTTCTTCTTTGTTTCCAGTACTAATTCCTCACCTTCCTTATGTTCATTTTCTTTATATGTCATGTTTTTATTTTCTTCTTGTATGATATTTTGTTTTTCATGTTCATGCCCTACATTTTTTCTGTATCATATACATATTCCTGTATCTGTTCTTTTTTCTCAACATGCAAGTGTTCATCACAATTAACTGAATCATGCTCATTTTCCCACATTTTTTTACACATCAAATCACATTTCTTTGCTTCATACCCCACTTTTCCACAAACAAAACATCTTCTCTTATCACAATTACTTATTAAATGGTCATTCCTTCCACAAAAAAGAAAACAAGTTTTCGGCTGTTCCTCATATCATCCATAACCTCTGTTTCCTTCAACAGTTATTACACTTGGAATGCGCACAATCTTATCATTTTTCATCTTCAGATTTAGCTCATAATCCAACCCCGCAGTCCATAAACCCTTATCATCATATATTTTTGTAATGTCCAACAGTTATTTACATACATCTGTCGGGCGCTAGGATCCGCCACATAACACAAGCACTCAGGTCACTCCAAGGCAAGTACAATTATGACTCAGTCATTGTCCATGCTGGTGTGAATGACCTGAGACGTACCTCCCTGCACTACATGAAAAGAGACATAGAGGAGCTCTCTGAGCACATGGCCCAGGCCGGTATGACCCTGACCTTTAGTAGCATCTTACTCTCACCAAGAATGATGCCACAATATGAAGACAAGATGATCAATTTCAACAATTAGCTTAAGTATTGGTGTCATTCAAAGGGGATCCAATGCCTGTCAGCCTGGGATGACATGCTCGACAAGCCACGATGCTTCGCTAGGGACGGCTTGCACCTGTCACCCCTGGGCTTTCGGATATTGGCAAAGGCTCTTGCTACCCCCATAGTGCCTTTTTTAGGCAAGGCTCAAAAGACAAACCCACCTCCATAGGTATCACAAGGGATAAGAAACTAAGAGTAACGGTATTCAACGACAGAAGTCTAAACCTCAAGATGCACGCACTCGAAACTCTCCTTAGCATGGAGAACATCGATATCTGTGCAGTAACAGAAACCTGGTTCAAGGCTCCCGAGAGAACCCCAGCACTACCAGGTTCTACCTCATACCATGCTTTTCGGCCCCGAAACTTGGACCGAACCACAAAAGGAGGGGGAGTATCAATATTCATCAAAGATACCCACACCTCCAGGTTGGTGGCACAGCACGAAGCATCAGAGACTATCCACGTGCAACTAACAGTGGGTAAAACTGCCTTCCAGTTTATAGCCTGCTACAGACCACCCTCCCAAACCCAGGAACCCCACTCGGCCTTCCTGAGAACACTGGAAAATATGAAGGTCTCTCCAAACACCATTATATTGGGCGACTTCAACTACCCAAACATAGACTGGGAGCATTACTCAAGGTCCAACATCCTAGCCCAAAGGTTCCTAGAATTTATAAACTCAAATGCTATGGAACAACTTGTTACCACCCCCACAAGAGGGGAAAATGTACTGGACCTGATCATCACCAACATGGGTACTTTATGCTCCAGACCAGAAATGTATCCCTCACTGGTAAGATCAGACCATAAACTAATCTCACTGGATATTCACATCCCGACCCCACCCCCTGCCCAGAAAACCACAGTGAAAAACTTCTCTAAAGCAAATTTCACACTCCTCAAAACCGAGGTGGAATCCTTCAAAGCCCCTGGGCCTGTGGAAAATACGGCCCAGACCGCAGAATCCTTTATAAACACATTCTATGAACACCTTCAGGAATGCATGGATCATGCAATCCCAAATAAAACCAAGACGCAATCCTCCAAAGGCAGACATCCTTTCTGGTGGACCCCAGCCATAAACAAACTATACAATAAAAGGAGGAAGCTACTACATGATAGAGAAAAATCCCAAAAAGGGAAGGCATCTCTGATCAGTATTAGCAAAAAACTACGGGCACTCATAAAATCGTCTAAGGCCAGCTTCGAGAGAAAAATTGCACAGGCCACTAAGGATAATCACAAGGCTTTCTTTAGTTATGTTAGTAACCTGAGTGGGAATTCCCAGATATGCTCAGAATTAGTCCAAAATGACAAAAAATGCACCGAACCCACAGACATTGCCAACATGCTAGCTAACAGGTTCAGCGCAAACTCCTCCCCCCACCAAAAGGGCAAATATCTATCCCAGCAGAGTGCTGCCCCCCTGACATCTCAGATGCTCATGTAAGAGCCGCCCTCTCCAAAGCAAAAAACACATCATCAATGGGACCAGACGGTGTCCCGGACTGCATCCTACATGAACTCCAAGAAGAGCTAAACCCAAACATAAAACTACTGTTCAATCTCAGCCTTACTACAGGATATGTACCCAAAGAGTGGCGTACAGCAACAGTGGTCCCTCTCCACAAAGGTGGTGCCTCAATGGATCCTGGAAACTATCGCCCCATAAGCCTGACTAGCTTGATCTGCAAAGCTATGGAAAGGATCATCATGGACCTCATAAATAAAGATATTGGGGACCTACAGACACTGGATCCTACCCAGTTCGGCTTTGTTAAGGGCAGATCCTGCCTCTTAAACCTGGTCAATTTCTTTGAAACAGTCACCAAGGCCATTGACGAGGGGAAGGTGGTCCACACAGCCTACCTGGACCTCGCAAAAGCCTTCGATACAATACCCCACTTGGGCATTATAGATAAGCTCACCAGCTTAAATATAAACCCCTATGTCACTAGATGGGTTGCAAACTGGCTCAAGGACAGAACCCACTTGGTTAGAATTGCTGGAGCCATGTCAGACTCCAAACCAGTTACAAATGGCGTCTCACAAGGCTCAGTCCTGGGACCTCTCTTGTTCAGTATATATTTCTCGGAGGTACAGGCCAACACGGAAGGACTGTGGCTGACCAGGTTTTCAGATGACTGCAAACTGGGTGCCATAATTGACTCTCCAGCCGACACAAGCATCCTCCAAAAGGGCCTCATAGAAACAGACAACTGGTGCCAGAGCCATGGCCTCAAACTAAACGCCAAAAAGAGTATAGTCATCCCCTTTGGCAAAAACAAAGTGCCCACAAATTACCACATAGATGGTAATCCATTTAGTGCAGAAGAAGTAATCAGGGACCTGGGGACCCAAGTTGATAGCAATCTCTCATTTGACAACCACGTGGTCAAAGTGGTTAGAAAAACATTTTATATAGCCCACCTAATCATGAAGGGATTCACATCTAGATCAGGGGAGGTCATCGTGCCTCTTTACTCATCCCTCATCAGGCCCATAATTGAGTACAATGCCCCTTTTGGGATGTACCTTACCAGACACCTGCAGCAACTGGAAAGACCCCAAAAGTACCTCACCAAGAGGATCAAAGTGCTCAAACAGATGCCATATGCTGCCCGGTTAAAGAAACTCCAGCTCTACTCAGTGGCATACCGCCTGCTCAGTGCCTGACGTATAAAGCCATGTCCAACCCGGAATTAATGGACATGCTGCACTTCAGAAAATACAAATCCCATCGAGCCACGCGCTTGAGAGACTTGAACCCCAGCACTGAAATAAATCGGACATGCTGGAGGGACAGATTCATAACCCAGAGGCTCCCTTCACTCTGGAATAAAATCCCAGTCCAGGTTAGGCAGAGTCCCTCATTGACTCTCTTCAAGAGGAATCTTGATGAGTGGATGGGAGATCATAGTTTTACCCCGGGTATCACTTCTGTGTCACTGTTAGACAGAGGCACAGTATACTAACCTCGAAAAAGGGCATAGCAAAAGTAATTTAAAATGGGTGGCGAAAGCCAAACACACTCTGGCTAGGCTTATAAATGCCCTAGGGCAGATAGCCTAGTATGAACCTATGAACCTATGAACCTATATTGTTTCCTTATCCACCTCAGTATGAAATTTACAGCAGTTCTTTTCTTAGTCTCTCTATGAAATGTCTGCACCACATAGGGGTTCCATGGACTACAGTCTTTCTGTTTTCAAACTTCTCTAAGAAACATTCCATATATTGTCCAGTCTCAAATATAATGTCACAATAAGTCTCTCTATTAAGCTGAATAAAGGGTCTTACCTCATTAGGTGATATTCTCAAGGCTGCAGTAATTGTGTCCCAAACCTTATATCTTTTGAGTTATTTTTTTTTCTTACTGCTGAGCCGTATAACAGACTTCTTCTTTATGACCTCTCTTCCTCCTTCTTCCCTTCTTACTTGCTTCCTGCCTTCTTTCCCCATCATTGCATAAGATTTTTTCTTTTCTGTACCTTTTCTCACCTCCTCCCTCTGAATTTTGTCCATAATGTTGCTCTACAATGCTGCCACTTTGCTTTCTGGTTCACTCTGCATAATCATTTCCTTAAGATAAACATCTTGCAACCCTCCTGACTGTAGAGTTGTAACAACACAGATTGTGTTGCAATCTCTGACTCAGAGGTTACGCTGAAATAAATCGTCCAAATCTTGTGAAACTCCTTCCAACTTTTTCTCCTGCTTTTTGAAAGGCTTGACAGGCTTTCCCATTGCTTCTGGCACACCATCATCTCTCCCGAATGCCTCCTTGACTTCCAACTCCTTCTCCACAACAAATAATACCTCCACTGATCGACAGTCAACATTCAACACTGAAACACTCTCAACATCTCTCTCTCTCTCTCTGTCTCTCTCTCAAACCTCCATACTTGTTTACACCAACTTTCAGTTTCTCCGCGCTGCCTTTGTGCCCTGAATGAAAAGCAGAAGTGTAGCAGCAAAACAATATTTTCACACTCTCCAATAACAGTAGGGGATGTTCCCCAGTGCCCTGGCTAAATTTCCCCTGGTAGTGTAATACCACCTTGGGTCTCCCCTGAAAAGAAGTTAATAGCCTAGAGGGACTAACCTGGTTAAGAAAGGATAAATAAATAAAATCTACATGGTTCAGTACTTTGTCTAATGTAGTATGCATTTAGTCTAGCAGAAATTTGTCCATGTTTTGGGGCTGATATTTCCAGGCTACTTAAACTGATGGCTGTGGTGGTGATGAGGTTATTGTGCTTTTTGCACAGTGCATTTAGTATTTTTGTTTCTCATCATAGGTTACAAAAATGCACCTGTGGTGGTCATGGATACAGAAGACCAGCTGATATCATGCCTGAAATAACTTTACTGCAGGTGCGGAGTGCTATTACAGTGTCACTGTAGCTACTGTTTATTTATTTATTAATCTAGCTATTATGTACCTATTTATTAATCAGCTAAGTAGGGTAATCCAGAGAAGACACATTAGCAATGAACCAAAGGTACATCAGTAAAACATAGCTTGTCATTTGTCTGTTTGTTTTCCATAAACAGATGCAAATAACATCAAGAAAAACATGCAAGAATATAAGTCAGTCACCTCAGGGCAGTTAATAGCTCTTAGATGAGCAGACACTACAATTTGAAAACATCCACAACACAAAGTAATTATTTCAGTCTAGTCCCTGTTTCATGTATTTACGACAATATTTTTTATACCCAGTTTGTTCCGTGTTTCTCATTGCTCGCTTGGTTGATATAGATCTTAAGCCCTTTCTCACTGCAGTATTATGATAGTTGCATGGATAGCTTATGCTGTTTTCCTGTTAATATTCTCTGTATGTCGAATTTGAAGAAATGATTGGTACCATATCATCCTTTTTGTTCCCCCAGCTCATATGCTGTGTGGCTACTGGTGATACCTAAGTTTGTGCTTAACTCCTCCATGCTTAGGTTCTTACCACGTCTCTGACGTTTGGTTCACTGTAATGGCATCTATATGACTGTGTATCCTAACCTGCTTCTGAAGGTGTCTTAGGATGCAGCTGTTGCATAAAGCTTTCTGCAGTCCTGAAGTTATATTTGTCATTTTTTATTTCTAATATTGTTTATTAATACTCATGTTGTTTGCAGCATGTTTGGATTAGCAGGCAAGTAACTAAAGAGACTGACTGATTAACTGATTGACTGAATACTGTATGATGCTTTATTCAGCAGACTCAAGACTGAAAAAGGACAGCAGTAGCTAAGATGGTACTAAAACTCCATGAGATTGTAAAGTTGTTTTGAGGAAGAAATTGTATGATTCCCTTCTTCATAACATTGTGTGCTAGATAGCTACTTGCTCTTGTTTTGTCATCCTAATTGACATCACTGAGATCTGAAAGGCAAACTGTGGGAAAATAATTGTAAGAGTCCTCACTGGTTTATAGTGTTTATGAGTTTATGTGCTGTTACACAGAACATCTGTAGAACTGTCTATAATTTGAAATTATAGACCTTAGTCTTTCTCTTTCTATTTCTCAGGGTAGATAACTGCATAGTCTACATACCACAGCATCAGATTATCTTTTACCTGCTTGTGGCTGGTGAGATATGTAATGTGTGAGGTTGTAAGGTGTGAAGAACCTGCACAATGGATAGATGTATTTCCATAGCCTTTCTATACATTCTGCATGAATGGTAACTCAAAAGTTCCCAGGTTAGCACTAAGCTAACTGCCCTTGCAAGCCATTTTAAGCTTAGCCAGTTATCCCTTGTGAGACTCAAACCATGCACCTCGTGTTTGTAAGGCAAACACCTTAACCATTAGGTCACCCTCCCAACCCCTCTTTCTATTTCTCAGGGTAGATAACTGCATAGTCTACATACCACAGCATCAGGTTATCTTTTACCTGCTTGTGGCTGGTGAGATATGTAATGTGTGAGGTTGTAAGATGTGAAGAACCTGCACAATGGATAGATTAATGAATGTGCTCAGGAGATCTTCCAACAGTGTATGCTGTTGAAGTAGCTGCAGTCTGAGTATCCCAACCCTACTCTTCAGTACTAATATAATATTACATTAGCAAGCTTCATCCATATTAATCAATTCCTTCTAATACCTTGACATGCTACTACCTTCAGTGAACATAATCTAAATGATGTAGCAAATATATACATTGTTAATAATTCCATCTCAATAATCAACTGCTAATCAAGTCAATATGTTACAATTACAGCAAAAATGTTTATCCCAAAGAGATAACAATTGTTTCACAAAACTTTTGAGGCTGTCTCTTGGCTGCTACTGTTTGCAATTATCCATTGTTTTTACCCTTGTACTCTTATTTATTGCAATTTGATTCAGCTGAAATTTGTTTTGCTTTACAGTGTTGTTTTTTTTAATTGTTTTTATCTTGGAGTTTTAAAAGTAGGCATTTAGGACAAATTAGGAAATATTTCTCTTCTTGTCTCTGTTTTGACAGCAAAGAGATCTGTGTGAGAAGCTAAAAAGTAACACTTTATTTAAGATTAGCAAAAAAGCAAAAGGTTTTTATCTTTTGGAACTGACACAAACCTGCTGCTGTTGTGAGACTACTTTAGAATTCTACATTTAGATAAACTCTCTTAGCTAAATGTATGTTTATAGGTTCATAGGAGGTTACTAGGCTAATTGCTCTTGGGTCCTTACAAGCCTAGCCATATAAAGAACCCAAATACCCTTATTAACCAAGTTTAGATGGTCTTTGTTAGCAGAGCAATTCTCTGATTAGTAACAACTGCCCCTCTCCATGAGGGACATAGGTGCCAACCCCAGGAAGAATTTACAGTACCCCATCCAGTTGTCTAGGTTGTGCTTGACTAGAGTCATTGAAGAACTCTGCTTCACATGGAGTGGGAGCCTGTTCCAGAGGAATAGCAATCTCTGGGAGATATATCTGTCTCTCCAGCATGTTCTGTTGATATCACAGGCCAGGCTGAGATCTTTGGAATGAGTTATTCTTGTCCCATTTGATGTGTGGATGTGCAGCAATTCCATTAGGGTAGTGTTAGAGACTGCTCTGTAGGCCAGGCACAGGTCTCCTCTCAGCAGTCTGTATGATAAAGACTACAGTGACAGGGCTTTTAGTCTTTCCATCTATGTCATGTTTTGGAGGCCCTGGATTCTTTTGGTAAAGAAACCTCTGTGGTTTCTCCAGGAGCTGCAGGTGTCAGGTGAGGTACATACAGAAGGGAACATTGTACTCGATTAGTGGTCTGATAAGGGTCACGTAAAGTGAGGCTATAACCTCCCTGGTCATGGATGTGATGCCCTTGTTAATAAGATGCTCAATGTAGAATGCTTTTCTTACCACTACGGACACATGGTGGTCCAAGTTTAAACTGCTGTCCACCTGAGTTTCTAAGTCTCTCACCACTGAGTTTGTGCTTAGAGGGGTGCTGTCTATATCAGAATTATCAGGGGACTACTTCTTCACCAAAGGGGACAATGAGGCATTTTTTGTGTTAAGTTTTAGTCCATGAGTGTGGCACCAGTCATTTGTCTATGTCAGCCCTTTATGCAGTACATTTACATCATTGGGGGACTCTGTGATTGTACTCAGTTTACAGACATCTGAAAACTTGATAAGCCACAGGCCATCTACCTGCAGTACCCGGCTCGTAACTGGTCTGCTGGTGGAGGTGGACTCCCCAACTTTGACAGTGTGCATTCTGTCAGTGAGCCAGTTTGCTATTCATCTAGTAATGTATGGGTTGATCCCAAACTGGGAGAGATTCTCCATGATACCTGAATGTGGGATTGTATCAAATGCCTTGGCTAAATCAAGCTAGGGGATGTGTACCATTTTGCCCTCATCCAGGGCTTTGGTGACATTCTCAAAGAAGTCCATGAGGTTTAATAAGCAAGCTCCACCTTTGACAAAGCCAAACTGGGTTGGGTCAAGAGTTTGAAGATCACCTTAGACCTTGTGAATAAGGTTCATGGTGATTCTTTCCATGGCCTCACAGATAAGACTGGTTAGGATTATGGTAAGATAGTTCCCAGGGTCAGTTGATGGACCACTTTGTGCAAGGGGATTACTGTTTCTGTTCTCTACTCTGCTGGGACAAAGCCCATTTTCAGGCTATGGTTGAAAAGAGTGCTGAAGAGTTCTGCAAGGACATGTTTGAGATTGTTGATTATGCAGCAGATGTTATCTAGTCTGTTAAAGGCTGTGTCTTTGGTCTTGGATAGAGCTTGTATGACCTGTTCTTTGGAAGTACTTGGTAGAGGGCTGGTGTTGGGAATGATTAGGGGTATGTCAGGTGGGGACACGGGGTGAAATTGTTACCATATCTGTCAGCTTGCAGGCTGGAAATTTCCTCAGGTTCTGTGTGAGTGGTACCATTTACTAATACCTCCATTTCAAACACCAGACTTCTCTCAAATTATTCTTACTAAACCTACTATTGTCAGGTGACATTCATTCCAACCCTTGAGCTGATCATAATTCCTCTCTCCCTATTTACTCTTCTCACCCCCTGTCACCACTCCCAATATTACATCTCAGACTCACAAATCATCATCCATTAAAAACCTGTTTATTCTATCTATGAACATCCAATGTATCATGAACAAAATCTGCCCTTTTCATGCCTGGATCTCCCTACATACACCAGATATTCTTACCCTATCTGAAACCTGCCTAAAACTTCATATATCCAACACTGAATTTCTTCACCCAGGTTATAACATCATCCAGAAAGACAGACTAGACAAAAAAGGCAGATTTGTTGTTATTCTTAACTCTAATCAGCTCTTCCTTTACCCTCTATCCATCCCTCCTCCAAACTACCACCCTGCTGAAATAGTCATTGCTAATTGCAAACTGAAGAATCACAACAAACTAGCAATTACTTCTATTTACATCCCCTCAGGTAACAACATCCATATTCTCAAATTTCTTCTCTCCTGGATCTCTCATAGGTTCATAGGTTCATAGGTAGGTACTAGGCTATTGCCCTAGTGCCTATACAAGCCTTGCCAAAAAGTTACCCTGGCTTTTGCCACCCAAGAAAATTATTTTCCTGTGCCCCTGTCAAGCAGAGCCACAGAAGTGATCCCCGGGGTGAATTTCCTATTTCCCATCCAATCATCAAGATTTTTCTTGAAGAGTGCTAATGAGGAGCTCTGTTTGACATACATAAGTAGTCTGTTCCAGAGTATGGGAAGTCTCTGGGACAGGAATCTATCCCCCCAGCATGTTCTGTTTATTGTGGTTACAAGGTTTAGGTCCCTAGAGCGTGTAGCTCGGAGGGATTGGGATTTCTTTAAGTGGAACATGTCCAACAGCTCTGGGTTTGACATAGCTTTGTATGTTAGGCAGAGATCACCTCTGAGTAGGCGATATGCGACAGAGTAAAGCTGGAGGTTTTTGAGACAGTCTGCGTAGGGCATCTGGTTGAGGCCAGTAATCCTCTTTGTGAAGTATTTCTGCAGCCTTTCCAGTTGTTGTAGATGTCTTGTGAGCTACATACCAAAAGGGACATTGTACTCTATAATGGGTCTAATGAGTGATGAGTAGAGGGGAACAATGACCTCTTTTTTTCTGGATGAGAAACCTTTTGTGATGAGGTGTGCCATGTAGAAGGATTTCCTGACCACTGTGGCAATGTGATTATCAAAGGAGAGACTACAGTCCACCTGTGTCCCAAGGTCTCTTATCACACTTTTGGTGTTAAGTAGACTACTGCCTATGTGGTAGTTCATGGGTACAGAGTTTTTACCAAAGGGGATGACAATGCACTTTTTGGCATTGTGCTTGAGGCCATGGCTTTGACACCAGGCATCTGTCTCAGTGAGGCCCTTTTGTAGGATGTCTACATCGTTAGGAGTTTCAATTATGGCTCCTAGTTTGCAGTCATCTGCAAACTTAGAACAAAGACCTTCTATGTTAGCCTGTACTTCATAGTAGATACCAAACAGGAGAGGACCCAGGACTGAACCCTGTGGTACTCCACTTGTCACTGGTCTGAAGTCTGATTTGGAGACTGCTACATTCACAGTGTGGGTTCTATCAGTAAGCCAGTTGGCAACCCATCTTGTGACATAGGGATTTATACCAGGTTTAGTGAGTTTATCTATAATTCCAGAGTGGGGGATGGTGTTGAATGCCTTGGTGAGATCTAGATAGGTTGTGTGAACCACTTTACCCTCTGCTATGGCTTTGGTGACTGCTTCAAAGAAGTCTATCATGTTTAGGAGACATGATCTGCCTTTTATAAACCCAAACTGTGTGGGGTCCAGTGTTTGGGGATCTCCAATGTCTTTGTTTATGAGTTCCATGATGATACGTTCCATGGCCTTGCACACCAGGCTCATCAGGCTAATGGGGCAGTAGTTCCCGGGGTCTGTCATGGCTCCCCCTTTGTGGAGTGGGATAACCGTCACAGTGTGCCATTCAATGGGCATAAAGCATGAGGTGAGGCTATGACTGTACATGGTTCTTAGGTGGGGTGCCAGTTCATTCTGTAGTACATGTAGAAGGCAGCCTGGGATGTTGTCAGGTCCCATGGATGCTGTGTTCTTGGCTTTGGAGAGTGAGGTTTTTATCTGTGCAGCCATGATTACCAGAACTTTGCATTCTTCCGGTATAGAGATGGGCCCTTTAGGGGGTGAGAGGGTGATAAAGTTAGCACTGAACCTATCTGCCAGGATGTTGGCAATATCAGTTGGTTCTGTATATTTAATAACATTGTACTGTAACTCAGAGCAGATCTGAGTGTTGCCATTGAGATTCTTGACATAGCTATAGAGTGCTTTGTGGTTGTCTTTAGAATCAGTGGCAATTTTGTTTTCATAACTAGCTTTGGAGGATTTTATGAGGGAACTCAGCTTCTTATTGAGGCTGACCAGAGAGTTCCTCCAATCATGGGATTTTACTCTTTTTTGCAACAGTTTCTTTCTTCTGTTGCAGAGTTTGTTTATGGCAGAAGACCACCAGATTGGCTTCCTTTTTTTGGAGGATAGCATCTTGATTCTGTTAGGGATAGCATGATCCATGCACTCGTGTAAGTGCTTATAAAGTGCATTTTTGTAGGATTTAGCAGTCGTACCTCTATTGTCCATCTGCATGGGTGTCATGAAGTTTGCCACTTCTGTCTTAAGAAGCGTGAAGTTGGCTTTGGAGAAATTTTTTACAGTTGTTTCCCTAATGGGGAGTGGAAGTGGGATGTGGATGTCTAAAGTGATTAGCTTGTGGTCAGATCTGACCAATGAGGAATTGACCTCTGGTGTGGAACACCGGTCACCCATGTTGGTGATGACCAGGTCTAGGATATGGCTGCCCTTGGTGGGGGTGTGGATAAGTTGATCCAAGGCATTGGAAGTGATGAATTCCAGAAAACATTGAGCAAAAGAGTTGGTACATGAGTAATTTTCCCAGTTAATGGTGAGGTAGTTGAAATCACCCATTATTAGAGTGTTGGGTTGTACCCTAATATTTTCCAGTGTATCAAGAAAAGAGGAGTGGGAATCCTGGGGCATGGTGGGGGGTCTGTAGCAAGCTACAGTCTGGATTGCGGTCTTGCCCAGAGTTAGTTGAACTTGGCTAATCTCGGATGCATTATGCTGAGCAACTAGCTTTGAGATGTGGATATCCTTAATGAATATGGGCACGCCTCCGCCTTTAATGTTTCAGTTTGGGTTAGGTGGCAGAAAGGTGTGGTATGAATTATAACCTGGTAAGGCAGGGGTGCTCTCTAGAGATTTGAACCAGGTCTCTGTCACTGAACAGATGTCGATGTTCTCCAGTTTAAGGAGTGCCTCAAGTGAGTGCATTTTGAGGTTTAGACTTCTACCATTGAGTAGCATTACCCTCAGATTTTGCTTGCTTGTACCTGTTATGGTGGTGAGTTTGTCATTTGAACCTTGCCTAAAAAAGGCACTATAGGGGTAGCAAGAGCCTTTGCCAGTGTCCGGAATCCCAAGGACGACAGGTGCAGGCCATCTCTGGCAAAGCATCGTGGTCTGTCGATCATGTCATCCCAGGCAGACAGATACTGAATTCCCTTAGAATGACACCAGAAGCTTAGCCAATTGTTGAAATCAATCATTTTGTCCTTGAACTGTGGTATAATTCTGGGTGATGGAAGGATGCTACTTATGGCTAGGGTCATACCTGCCTGGGCTACAAGACTGGAGAGCTCTTCCATGTCTCTTTTCATGTAGTCCAGGCAGGTACATCTCAGGTAATTCACACCAACATGGACAATGACAGAGTCATATTTGTACTTGTTGTGGAGTGACCTGAGTGTGTGCGTTATGTGGCGGATCCTGGCACCTGACAGGCAGCTGACAGTAACTTTCTCCTTGTTTAGCCGGGTGAGTGGAACATCAGTGTGCCTGACTATAGCGCCACCTATGACTAGAGTGTTGGGTACGTTATGCCTTATGGGCTGTAGTTGAGTGGCACACTGAGTTTGTGGGCTATGTGTCATTTGGGTTGTGTTGGGAGGTGGAGGTTGCTTGCATTTCTGCTTTGGAGGTTTCGGTTGTTTGGGCAGATTTTTATTGAGAGCCTCCATAAATGTAGACATGTGTTTTGTGCTTCTATATGTGTGTTTTGGTGGTGTAGGTTTTGAGGGACTATGTGATGAATGTGGTGTGGTGCAAGTGTTTACCTTCTCCTCTTAACTGTCTAGTCCAGTCTTTGGTGAAGAGAGCTTTGCTTCCAGTTTGGCGATATAAGTGCATCTCTCACAGGTTGTAGTGTTGGGTGGTAGGAGGAGAGGGTTGTCTGTGTACATGAGGCAATTGCTGCATTGCCCCAAGATGCCCAAATTCATCAGGTAGACAGGAGAAAACACCGGGAGATGACCTTTAGACATGCCTGGATAGGTGCTTATTTATTAAGTACTAAAAACTATTTTCCTCTAGACAAGTGAGGAAAGTTGATTGCTGTAGCAATTTGTATCTTATTTAGTGCTCACAACGAGTTCTGAAGGAGTGCTGAGCTGAAAGAAACTGGCTAGTTGCAAGGGAAAATTTGAAGAGCACACTTTATGGAGCCAGGAATAGTTTAACCGGGGGGGAGGGGGGGCTCAGGAGCTTACAAACAATCCTGGATACAGCAAATCTGTATCTGGACTAGACTTGTTACAGGAAAGGGGGAAACAAGCTTAGAATTTTTTTTCAGTAAAGTGGAAATGGAGAAAGCTGGAACAGAAGTAAATTCAAGGTTAAGAATCTGAGTGAGTTGGCTTTCACAAATGTTCTCTAATAGATTGAATGAACCAATGACACTAGACTGGGAGGAGTGTCACAGATCAAATATACAGTATGTGCGGGCAACTGCAAAGCCACCAAGTATGTGGGAAACTATTACAGCTCTTAGCTGTAGCCACTAAGTGAAAGTTTTAAACAGATCAAGGAGAAAGCAGACTCTAGAGAATGCTTTTAACTGCAGACTAGACTAGAACACAGAAACCTCAAAAAATCAAAAACACGGTTAGAGCACTCACAAACAGAAAATACAACTCTCAGTATGAAAAAGCAGTTTACAGTTAAGTAAATCAGTAAACATGCAATTAGAGTAATGAAACAGTATCTAGCAATGAAAAATACAGTTAAAACAGTATAAAACAGTATATAAATGCAGCAAAACAGTACAAAAAGCTTTATAACAGTGCAAAATGTAGTAGATTAACTGTATAGCACAATTATAAGCATATCGGAAGTGCAATTCAGTGAAATAAGTGTAAGAAATAACTTATCCTGCTCTTGAAATCTTAAGGAATTTCTGCTTAGTTTCCATAATGAATTACCATCCACAGTGTGATAAATACATGCTATCTCTTATGAAACAATAATCTTGGGTGATGTCAATACTGACTGGAGTGCCCTAGACACAGTTTCCCTTAATATTTCTATAAACCTTTATGGCTTCTCCCAGTTAATCACTACCCCTACTCGTCTAAATAAACACACCAACTCAGGCTCCACTCTTGAGTCGGTCCTTGCCTAAAGCCCTAACCTCTATCACAACCCCTCCACCCTACCTGATACCTTAAGTGACCATCATCCTACCCTCATACTCAGACACTCTCCTCAATTATTCAAACTGCAGCAATACAAAGACTGATGTAAGCTCTCTAATTTTAACCTAAACACCTTCAACCACTTGCTCTCTTCAGCTAACTGGTCCTTCCTCTATAACCTCACCCTGGAGGATGCAGTCATGACATTTAACAAAATCTTTCTAGACATACTTCACTCCCTTGCCCCATCAGGAAAATACAAATCAAAAGTCATTTTATCCCTGGCTTACTAAAGCCACTTGAACCCTTATGAACAAGAGAGACTGTGCATGGAAAAAATGAAAACAAACTAACACTCCCACAGATTTTCAAATGTATAGAGAGCTGTGTAATTTAATGAAAAAAAGATCATCCTCGACAAGCAAAACTTCTTTCAAACACCACTAAGCAACCCCCACTCCAACCCCCAAAATTCTAGTAAGCTATAAATAAATTGTTACATCCTGGTAGCCCCTCATCACCCAACCCAATTCCCAATAGCTCTTCCACTGACACTGCTTCCTTATTAAATTCCTTTTTCATTGACTCTATCTGTACTCTAACCAAAACTGATACCATTATTTACCCCACTCCCCCAAATACTCAAACAACCCTCTTTTCATTCAAACCTGTTCCTACAACTTATATCAAATCACTTCTTAGCAAACTTAAAACATGTTCTCCTTCTGTCAATAACCTTATGCCTTAATTCCTAAAAATAGCTGCCAACTCTATCACTTACCCATCTCCATACTAGTAAATAGATCTTTTGAGGAAAACATTGGATATGACATTTGGAAAAAAATTTGCGTCATACCCCTGCACAAAAGTGGTACCTCAACTGACTCCTCAAATTACAAGCCAATTGCCATCCTATCTCCCCTGTCAAAAACTTTTGAAAAAATGTATACATAGGCAGATCCTTGATTACCTTCTCTAAGAAAATCTCCTTATCCCCACACAGCATGGCTTTCACCCAAAACACAGTACAGCTACTGCTCAGGCATCTTTCACTAACACTATCACAAACTCTCGTGACAATAATAAGTCTCCTGTCTGTTTCTGGACCTCTCCAAAACCCTCGACATTGCTTCCCACTGACTGTTTCATTCCAAATTAACTACCTTCAGTGTCTCCAACTCTGCACTTTATTGGTTCTCCAGCTATCTCTCTAGTAGATTCCAAGCTGTTAAATGGCAATTTGCTTTTCTTCCTTCGTACCTGTACAAACAGGGGTACCCCAAGGCTCCATCCTTGGACCATTGCTATTCAATATCTTTATACATGACCTCCACTCTTCCTCTCCAGTCTCTTCATTTATTCAGTATGCTGATGATTCCACAATCATCTCCTGCTATGACAATATCTCCCATCATCACACCCTCACTCAAGGTACCCTACACTCAATCAAAAAATGTCTAACTTCCAAACAACTTCTACTTAACCCTAAAAAAATGAACTTCTCCTACTCCTCCAAAAATCTCTCAAACACCATAAAGCCACCTTTACTGTCGCCTCCCGAAACAATACTATCATACCTGCTGAACCTCACACAAAACGTTTAGGTGTTATTATCAACGACCAGCTTAAGTTCGATCTCCATATTCAACAGTGTATCAAAAAGACTCATCAAACGTTAGGCCTGCTATATAGGCATGAAACATTGCTCACTAATGGTTCTTAGGCTCTCTCTGGCACAAGATTTCTTACTACCCATTCTGCTCTATGCAGCCCCTATTCGTACACACCTCCGATCCAATCTTATGTCTAAATTGGAGCTCAGGTATAACAACATTGCAATATTTGCCTTCAACCACCCCTTCCACTCTCACCACTGCTTAGCACTGAAACACCTGAATGGCTGGAATTTCATTATCAAATCCTGCTACCAAAGCTCCTCATTGCATTCTGTATTACCCTAGACTTACATGCTGTAAAATGTTCTGTAAATGTATGATGTATCTAGTATAGTATGTCTTTGTGTCTTCCTAGAATTTATAGCTAATTCCTTTTTGTCTATTTTAAACCTTTTGGTTGGTGGTGGTATGTTTTACAATTGGAGCTTTTCTCCTCGGGCCTCTGCTGAAAATGGAAATATATCCAGCTGGACTAGCCCGGTTAACAAATGTTAAATAAATAAAATAAATAAATAAAATAAAATTACATCAACCCTCCCTCCTGCCCCTCTCTCTCTTCTCTCATCCAACCCTACACTCTCAACCGTGCCCTCCATAGCTCTCAACAGAATCTGTTGCAAGTATGTGCCCAACAAAAATATTGAGAAACTACACAGTGGCAAATACCTGGATCAAACTACCATCTAGTGTTAGATCTATCTGAAACTCCAACTCTTTCAAAACAGCTCTGAAGACTACCTTTCACACGTCTTGGTCTTGTCTATGCAATCACCCATTTTAACTCTATCTTCCTCCCCTCCTACACTCCTCTAATACTCCTATAACTATTATGACTTCTGTCTCTACTAATAGTCAGTCTGTTTTCTACTGTCCCTCAGTCTACACCACTGCTGACTCAGGCAGTGATCTGTGCCTAGGGATTATCTCCTGTATATAGTGTACATATATATTTGTAATTGTTACTGATTAGAACTTTTATAATGTAATCTTTTTTCAGATCAGTAGTCCTGCTATAGTATGTTTGAATTTTTTCTAACTACTTATTATATTAGTTAAATGTCTGTTGTTGATTTCTATGTCATTTAATTACTCGTGTAACATGTATTGTCTGGAGCTTTTCTCCTTGGGCCTCTGCTGAAAAGGGGCTGCTGCTCAGTCACGTAAAATGTTTGCCACATAGCTGGGCATTTTCTCTTAGGTTACGGATGTAGCTACAGAATGCCTTGTGATTGTCTTTAGCTAGAGATCTAGTTTAGACTCGTAGCTAGACTTAGATGACTTAACAAGATATCTAATTTGCTTACTCAAACTGTGGAGAGTATTCTTTCTCAGTTGGGTTTGTTCCCTCCTTTTCTTAGATATCAGTTTCTTTCTTTTGTTGCATAATTTATTTATACTTGCCATCCACCAGAGTGGCTTGTTCTTTCAGGAAGACATGGTATATTTCCTGTTAGGTATGGCCGAGTCAATGCAGTTGTTTAAGTGGCTATATAGGGCTGTTGAGTATTCCTTTGCATAGGAGAATTTGCTGTCTATGTTGGTAGGGGCTATGAGACTCTATACCATTACTTAGCATTCAATAGCTCACCTTGGAGAAATTGTTCAGCTTTTTTACTCCTATGGGGGTGTCTGGTTTGATCTTTACTTCAAAAGAGCTGGATTTATGGTCTGACCACACTAGAGAGGGCAACACACAAGGGGTAGTGCAATAACCTCTCATGTTTGTGAGCACTAGGTCCAGGACATTTGAGCCCCTTGTGGGGTCTTTACCCAGCTGTTTCAAGGCATTTGAATTAACAAAGTCAAGGAACCTCATAGTGATCTTGTTTGTGCTCATGTAGGTCTCCAAACTGATGGAGGAATAGTTGAAATCTCCCATGACCACGGTGTTGGTTGTAAATTGAGTAACTCTAGCAGGCCCAGGTAGGCGGTGTGCTTTTCCTGATTCATGGTGGGGTTCCTGTAGCTAGCGGTGATGTAGAAGGGTGTAGTTAGGGTTAGTAGTAGTGTACCTCAATTTTCAGTCCTTGGGTCATTCCTCCTTGGCATTTTCCTCAGAGAAGTCAAAGTTAATGTTAAAGATTTATGGCTAACCAAGTTTACAGATGACTGCAAATTTGGAGCCATCATAACCTCCCCAGGGGACAACATGATCCTCCAGGAGGACCTGTCCCAAACACATAGCTGGTGTCAAAAGCATGGACTAAAGCTAATTGCCAAGAAATATAACTGCATCCTGCAAGCATGCCTCTACTTGTAATTATGGTATCTGGGACCTTTGTTGAAAACAAACTGTCCTTGAATCAACAAATATCCCCTTTTCTGAGGAAGCCCTTTTTCATCACACAGCTTATATCTAAAAGTATGGCATCCAGATCTAGGGATGTAATCATTTCACTGTACTCAGCACTAATTAGGCTAATCATTGAGTATAATATCATTTCCAGTTTGTACTTTTCTAAATACTTGTCACAACTAGAATGACCAAAATGCTTCCCCACTAAGAAAATCAAAGGCCTAAATCCTAAAAAAAAAAAAAAAAAAAAAAAAAAAAAAGTATGTGGACCCTCTCAAAGCTCTGTCTCTCTTCTCAGTATTATACAGGCTACTGAGAGGCATCCTGTGCCTTGTGTACAGAGCCTGACAGAACTTAACATGCCATTGCCATAACTCATTATTAGTCCAATGATACATAGACACCCACACAAGGGATCTGATCTCAGTTTATTCTGCAACGTAGGTAGAACGTGTTGGAGGGCTAGGTATATATCACAGAAAATTCTAATTCTATGGAACTTTTCATCCACATAGACCAAAGCTTTTCTCTTACTCTATTCAAACATATTTTGGATGAATGGATGAGTACCCACAAATTCATCCCTTGTATAGTACCACTGCCCTTCATGAATAAGGACAGTAGGTAAATGTCCCCAAAATATCCTTGTTCTGTCTCTCTCCAGGTTATTTGTACACAAAATATAAGGGATAAAAACTACCATGGAAATGTAAGGCTAGGCTTCTCAAGATCATCACAGATCAATAACTTAGTAAGTATCTATGATCCTATATTATACAATGACCCCCCAATAATATTCAAAAACATGCAAGCTGATTGGTCAGCATGCACATTGTAAATCAGAGTTATAGTAATGGAAAAAGGTCCGGTCGCCAGGATTTTTCCATTACTATAACTCTTTTTACAGCAACGGAGAACGCAAGATCTCCGTTGCTTCACACTGACAGCTTTAAAAAAAGCAACGGAGATTCTCTGTTGCTTTTTTTAAAGCTGTCTCGCTATGTTAAAGGAGTTTAACATAGCGAGACAGTGTGTAAAAAGCAACGGAGATCTTGCTTTCTCCGTTGCTTTTTTCAAAACTGTCTCGCTATGTTAAATGGGTTTAACATAGCGAGACAGCTTTAAAAAAAGCAACAGAGATTTTCCGTTGCTTTTTTTAAAGCTGTCTCGCTATGTTAAACTCCTTTAACATAGCGGGACAGTTTGTAAAAAGCAATGGAGATCTTGCTTTCTCCATTGCTTTTGCCCACAGCTGTGATGTACTGTGTAGGCATACGCATGCGCAGTACATCAGAACTGCCGCAGAATACCAGACAGCTGCGGAAGGGCAGCAAGGAGGCATTATACAATGCCATTATTTAAGGAAAGTAATTATTTTTTTTCTTAAATAATGTCATTGTATAATAGCAATAACCTACTTTTGGGTGTGGGTAATGCTGGATTTACCCACGGTTGTCTTTGTTTGGCCACTCGGGCTTCACCCTCGTGACCAAACCACACCAACCGTGGGTTATTGCTATAATAATATAATTTATTAACTGCACTCCAGTTTAGGTCTTTATTCATACCAGTATTAAACATAGTATTATATTGTTAAGTAAAACACAATCCTTTCTGTCTTAAAACGTTTTTAACATCTTGATCTACTTTCCAAAGTCTTCTACAACTATTGCTTTTTTACAAACAATATATTTAAAATGTTGATTAATCAGGCCACTGTTATTCCAAATTTATATTGCTTGTTAAAATACATAAAGAACATTTTTAAAAGTATATAATTAAATTAGAGTTTTATGTTAAATATTATACAACTGTTTTGCTTAAAGTAAATGACCTTCTTTGGCAAGAAAACTTTTATTGGGTTGCTATTTACAGCAAAGCATTATATAGCAGTGTAAATAACAGGGTTGGATTCACCTGAAGCTTTCAACTGTTTCTTGGGCTGCAGCCCTATTTCTTCTTATATATGAACTGGTTAGTTTTAGTTTCAATATGTTTTGCAATGGGCAGATTTACTGACAAAAGTGGTCAAGGCAATAGATGCTAGCCTCTCATTAAGATAAGCAAATTTAACAATGGGTTTGTTTGAAATAATATGCATGTACAAATAATTTTTGAGATAATGTGGTCTTGTATTTAACATATAGATGGCTTGTTTATCTCTAAAGGTTGTGTAGAACAGTTTTATGAACGTTTTAATAGTTTAACAGGCAACAGATTCATTCTGCAATTTACGAATGTTGTAAATCATTATATTGAATACCCAGATCTTACTCTACCTGGGTAACACACGGAAGGGTTGTAAATATTATACAAAGAAAAAATGCAGGCACCCAAACATTTTTACATGGTAGCTATCATTAATCAGTCTATGTTAGGTCTTCACTATCTTATTTAAATGCATGACAAAATCAAAGTGAACAGAATGATTTTTTTTTAGAAGAGGCTAACATTTTTGGTTAATTTGATATTGAGAAGAGGCTCTAAGTAGAATGGTACACATAAGGCATGTTTCCATGCCAGTAACAAAAACAGAGATGTACCCCCGGATTCACTATCCTTCCGTGCAGGACTAGCTTAGTCCTGCACGGAAGCACCTGTTTAGGAGAAGGATGGCAGCGCACCATGCATATTAATGAAGGCACGCTGCCCAACATCCTAGGCTTACACGAAGCGTGTACGAGTGCAGGGGGCATGTCTGAGAGCAGAGCTCTCAGAATAAACACACCCCTGCAATGTAGAACAACACAAAGTGTAAATAAATGAGCGTGACCACTCATAGGTGTCCGCATATCCCCACCAACAGTCCCCCATGTGTACAACAGCAACAGGACATAAAAATCAAAAGAAGAAACCCTTTTATTTTTTGTAAGAATCCGAGTACAGCTAACCGTAGGTGCACGGGTGTGACCATCACTTAGCTACGGTTAAAGCAACTTAAAAGGCTGAAGAGGATAACAAGGAAGATATATACAAATGAAACAACACAGTAATAGTGTAGTGGACAGAACATCTGCCTAATGAGCAGGAATTCTGAGTTTGAGTCCCACTGCAGTACATTCCATTTTCCATGTGAAATCTGTATATGAACAGGTTTTTGCTGTATAACCTACTAAATAACATAATGTGAACTGGAGTACTGTATTAAATGCACATGTCAAGTATCAGTGTCATAATGAATAAGGCACTAGTAAGCAGATTTAAGCACAAATAAGCAGTAGTAAGCATATATAAGCACTAGTAAGTGTGTTTGCGTGGAGGTAAGCATTGCCTACTCAGATTAAGTAAAGTAGAAGCTAACTGAGAGTAAGAAACTCTAACCGGAGGTTAACATTGCTTAGCTCTGCGCAAAGCTGGCACACCCACTTAGAACTACTTTAAAGTGCCTTAATCACTCTATACCCAACTGCCCATGTTCTGCCCAGCAACAAAATAAACAGCATCTGCAAGAAGCAAACCCAGGACCCTGCACACCATAGCCAAAGTGATTTACCACTATGCCATAACAGACGTTCAAAGCCATGCTGTTTTCACAAACATATCATCCAGCACAGTCATTCAACAGTACAGAGAATGTATTTCAACATGTACATGTATGTGTGTGTGTATATATATCTGTACCTAAATAGATATATACCTCTCCCTCTCTGTATTACACATGTATATGTATATATATTACACATGTATATGTATATATATATATATATATATATATATATATATATATATATATATATATATATAGACATACATATATATATATATATATATATATATATATATATATATATATATATATATATATATATATAAATAACCACATATAGATAATCCAATGTAGCTACTGTCTGTTTATTTTAACTGTGGAGCTTTTCTCCCCGGGCCTCTGCTGAAAATGGACCTACGTCCAGTCGGACACTCCCGGTCAACAAATATAAATAAAATAAATAATAAAATAAATATACATATGCAGACATATATATATATATGTGTGTGTGTGTGTGTATTTATATATATATATATATATATATATATATATATATATATATATATGTATATATACACACACACACACACACACACACACACACACACACACACACACACACACACACACACACACACACATATATATCTATGATATGATACAGCACATAAGAATGATATATATGACCACAGGCACTGCCAATGGGGGTGAGGGGGTTCGACTGCAAACTAGGGGCTATAACTGACTCTCTGGCTGACACAAACATCCTCCAAAAGGGTCTCACTGATACGGATACCTGGTGTCAAAATCATGGCTTCAAGCTAAATACCAAAAAGTGCATAGTCATCCCCTTTGGAAAAAACAAAGTACCCACAAACTACCACATAGGTGGTAGTCCCCTAAATACAGAAAATGTAATAAGGGATCTGGGGACCCAAGTAGATAGTAATCTCTCCTTTAGTAATCACATTGCCAAAGTGGTTAGAAAATCCTTCTATGTGGCCCACCTAATCACAAAAGGGTTCGCATCCAGATCAAAAGAGGTCATTGTGCCCCTCTACTCATCACTCATTAGACCCATCATAGAGTACAACGCGCTATTTGGGATGTACCTTACAAGACACCTGCAACAGCTGGAAAGACCACAGAAGTACCTCACCGAGAAGATCACTGGCCTAAAACAGATGCCCTATGCAGCTCGACTGAAGAAACTCCAGCTGTACTCGGTTGCATACTGCCTAGTCAGAGGTGATCTCTGCCTGACATACAAGGCCATGTCCAACCCAGAATTGATGGACATGCTCTACCTAAAGAAAACCTTATCCACTCAAGCCACACACTCTAGGGATCTAAACCTCACCACAACAATAAACAGGACATGCTGGAGAGATAGATCCTTGTCCCAGAGACTTCCTATGCTTTGGAACAAGATTCCACTCTATATTAGGCAGAGCTCCTCACTAACACTCTTCTAGAGAAACCTTGACTAGTGGATGGGAAACAGAAAGTTTACCCTGGGGATCACTTCAGTGGCTCTGATGGACAGAGGCACAGGGAACTAATCTAAGGGGGTGGTGAAAGCCAACACATTCTGGCTAGGCTTATAAATGCCTTCGGGCAGATAGCCTAGTACCTACCTGTGAACCTATGAACCTATGAATTAACATATGTTTTACATGTACCGATATCCCCCCCACAGCCAAACAAGTGAAACATGCAAACAAACACACAAACAAAGTAAACAAACCACTGCTTCCCAAACCACAGGCAGGACACAACCAGTGGGGGAAACTACTTGGTCCCGCTAAGTCTAATCTAGAAACAAAGACAGGTTTGTCCCGCGTGGGACAGGCCAAAAGTTGAACAGGATTTTTGGCCTTCCTGTACCAAATACACAGATGGCAGGACACATATGTTCGTGGACTACAAGTTTGGGAATGCCTGATGATCCTTGGGTCGAGACAACATATGTGATGGATCCCGGGAAGTGGAGAGTGGACAATGTGTAGTGGTGTGGTTAGATTTGGCTGGAATCCATAGGAAGGATGATTGCTGTGGAGGAGGAAGGAGGGAGGGAATTATGTGTATAATATTATGCACCGAGGTGTGCCGGGGTTGGATGGACCCGTTCTAATGGGGCAACTCACCTAACCGTCATGTGTACTCATAGCCTCACATCAGGCCTGGTGCCCACTGAGTGGCGCACAGCTGCAGTTATCCCACTTCACAAGGGGGGATCCACCTTGGATCCCGGGAACTACCATCACTGCAGTCTGATGAACCTGATCTGCAAGGCCATGGAATACATTATCATGGAATTTATGAATGCAGACATTGGCAACTCTCAAACACAGGACCCCACATAGATTGGGCTCATGGAGGGCCAATCTTGTCTCCTGAAACTGATTGACTGCTTTGAATCAGTCTGTAGAGCTGCTGAAGAGGGTAAGGCAGTCCACACAGCCTATGTGGACTTCGCCAAGCCCATCAACACCATCCCCCAGTCTGGAAACACAGATTAACATACTAAGTAAGACATAAATTTCTATGCCACTCAATGGTTTGCCACATGGTTGTCGGACAGAACACAAACTGTAGAAGTAACTGACTCCAAATCCAGCTCCAGAAAAGTGACAAGTGAAGTACCTCAGGGTACAGTCCTGGGACCACTGTTGTTTGGCATTTACATCTCTGAAGTACATGCCAATAGTATGGGACTCTGGCTAACAAAGTTAACAGATGACTGCAAAATGGGAGTCATTATGAGCCTGACTGTACTGCATGATATGTTACTGATACCAGCCTAACATCGTACAGGTGGGATGGAGTACTGTTAACATCTTGTGCCCTTATCATGTAAGGTCCTGATTATGGGATCTGCAACAGTTGGTAGTGTATTGCAGGGCAGATGTGTTTGGCTGGGGGGATACCTATTCGTGCAAGATGTATGTTGTTTGTGCCTGTCAACCCCATTAATGGTGCATGTGGACATACATGTTTTTGCTATGTTCCCAATTTATCTACAGATGTATGTCTGTATATACCTATATAGATATAGACGGTTTATATATATATAAAATATATATATATATATATATATATATATATATATATATATATATATATATTGCTGTATATATGTACACATACGGATCTATATCTACATATATAGATATTCTATATCCATTTAGATATTAATATATATACACACACACACATACATCTACATGTTGAAATACATTCTCTGTACTGTTGAATGACTGTGCTCGATGATATGTTTGTGAAAACTCCATGGTTATGTATATCTGACATAGCATAGTGGTAAATCACTTTGGCTATGGTATGCAGGCTCCTGGATTCATTCCTAGCAGAGGTTGTTTATTTTGTTGCTAGGCAGAACAAGGGCTGTTGGATACAGAGTGGTTAAGGCACTTTAAAGCAGTTGTAAGTGGGTTTGTGTGGGTTTGCACGATGGTAAGCACTGCTAAGTTCCGGTTACTGTTTCTTATACTCAGCTCCTGAATTGCTTAACCTGTGTAGGCATTGCTTACCTCAATGCAAACAGGCTAAAACCTGCTTAGTGCTGCTTAAAAGTGCTTACTCCTGCTTACCCCCATGCTAATTTCTTTAAAAGAAAAGAAAAAGGGGTTGATAGGAAAGTGGTGAAAAAAGGGACATAAAGAGGGAAAGACAGTAGGGAAAATAGTCAGGGATGTGCAGGAAGGATGTAGGGAAAGTCCATAGCTGTCCATTTCTTCTGCAAGAACAGGTATGCATATGCACTGAATTTGGAGGTAGATATGGACACTGAAACCCCTGAGAGAGGAGTGAGCTCAACAATAATATGTTGTGATGCCAATTAGACCACATTACATGTGCCTAGTGGACACATGTGTGAAATGGACAGCTATGTATGGGGCGAGATTTTCTGTTTGGAAAAAGATTGCCCTTTCTTTTTAAGGTGAGAGTGGGATGTTGGGGAAGGAGACTAGGCATGCTTGGGGAGGATAGGTTCTGTAGGATGTCAGACAAGACATCATACAGGGGCGGTATATGACACATGTGGTGGGGAAGCACCTTGGATGGATAGGGGTGTTTTGAAGTTGCAAGCCCATGAGCCCCCAAATGGAAACAGAGGTCCTCACCCATGGGCCTTCACGGCCCCAAAGGTGGCTGCGATGGGGGCTGGGTAGGAGGTGCAGGCTCAACCTCTAATTGCACCATGTGGCCCTCAAGCTGGTGTAGGTGATCTTGAAACTCCTTGCCGAGCTCCCTACACACCATGGCCTGGACCTGACGGCAGATGACAGGTTCCTTTCCTCCCCCGCTCCCAGGGGGGGGGCCAAGCACCATCACCTGCAACAGTTCCACCCAAAGGTCATGCATGCACAATGGAGGAGGAGGCCCCAGGCTGGGACCCAGACTTGCTGGTGCCTGGTGCCATGGTCAGCTGAGGTGGGACAGGTAGGTCGACTTACATCAGCATTCCCATATGGGCTATGGTGTTGCCATTTTACAACAGATAAAAGCCAGTAATAGTCAACAGCAGTCAGGATTACTTATAACAGCATGCATAGATATTCCTATTACCACAAGACACCAGATTTAGAACAGTTGCAGAGCAAGGGGAACACATGCACATATGCTGCATGACATATGTACAAAGGGTGACAGATGTGTGAGTAGTGCTATGAACACTATCACAATACTGGCATGGTGCTGCGGTAACCTCAAACATTTACTGTCATACCACTGTGTTTTGTGAAGTATGTCCAGTCAGGGATATGAAGTCAGTAACTCTCATGGCTGTCACCATGTACTGACTGCAATCCTAACACTATGCTTCTGCCATTCTCAGTCTTCTGTGAGTAACACAAAGAACAAAAGTTCAACACACTAACCAATCTGCAGATGACCCTACAGGTGGGGGTTTCCTCACAAACATTGCACTGTCATGACAGAGTTTAAAACAGGAAGACTAGCCATAACCACACACACCCTGTTAAAAACAGGAAGACCAGCCATAACCACACACACCCTGTTAAACCGACATTACTCTAAATTAAGAATAGCAACACTTACATTCTGTAGTCATGTCCGGCATATCCCATCCTGTCTGTTGGCCTTTTTCCACAGTGTATGTTGTTGGAGGTAAATCCCAAAACCATCTGTGACGCTTTTTGCCAAACACCAGATTTAGGTTCCACTCACAGTGAATGTCATGGCCCAACACCAACATGATGTTCCTAGATATTGTAGTGTGTTTCCATGCAGTTGGCTATGGGAATGTTACCACAGCTGTTTCACATTCAATCAGCTAGAGGAGGACTGCAATTGGTGCAGAAGCCATCAGCTGATCATGTCCAACACTTACAAAACACAAGCTGCTGCCTAAGCAGAGCACGTGTACATATCCACATCCACCAGGGAGGGTGTGGGAGGGACAGAGACAAAGTACGTCAGGAAAGGTGTGGGAGAATAAAACTAAAGCATGTTTGTGTGACACACATACCAGTACAGGGATTCAAACCCCTGACCGACAATGCATTACTATCACATGTGCATGCACCACATAGTTTACATGTTGGTGAGTTGTCCAAAAATATATGTGCTGTTGAGTGACATCTGCAACAGTGATATCGTACAGATACGGTAGGTGTAGCACACGTGCCTGTCCACATTAACTGGTGTCAGTGGCAACACAGCCACACTCTGTAAGGGACTCATATACATTGCCGCACTTGCCAGGGTCAGGAATACACTCCCTACCTAGTTATTTTACCACAATACAGTACTGCACAGGTATCACATGCACCACAGGAGATATTGTGCTGTTCTATGGGCAAAGGGCATGTGAAGGTGTCTGACATCAGTCGGAATGCTTCAGTATGCCGATGGGAGTTGTACCAGGTGTGAATGTGGTTGGAAGCATCATACACCACACACAGGGACACAGGATGCCAGTACTGATGTGCATGTGTGCATTGCTTCATGGGTGTGTAGCAGTTGGCTGTGCCAGAAGGCTGTACAGGGCTAGATGAGGGGTATACCTTGGCATCAGGCCACATGACAATGGTCTGCAGTGTGGCTCATGTGTGTAGTGTCTGGAATTACCTACACAGGTGGGTATTGTATTCACCATCCTGTCACCTGGGTTACTATTGTGTGTGGCCAGTGCTGTGCAATGCTTGCCATGTATGTGTTCCATAGTTCATGACATGGATGGTGTCTGGGATGTGAACACATTCCACATTCATGTACAGTGATATGTGGAAGTGTACCTGGATTGCCAGGCCCATGTTATGTACACAGATTATCATCACATGTGCCACTCCTGACCTCTTGTGGCAGGGCATGCTCATGGACAGTCCTTTGTGGATCACATTTGATGGCACCACATATGTTGCAGGCATCCACTGGGGAACATAGTGAAGGCGGACTGTCTTCAGTTATGTGCCTATTGTACTGATGGACAGGGTGCCATGCCCTCTGTAGCCCACTGCAATCACACCATGCTGGCTATCTGTGAACAGTATGCAGGGTACTACCAACATAGTGGCAAGTGTGTTTGTGTATGAGACACAGGTTCATAGTGTACTCTGTGTAATACTAGGGTTGCTTACTTTGTTCACCAGGTCTTGTATCACATGTAGGAGTGTGGATTGGCACCCCAGCATCTCATCTGATTGACATCTGTCATCCTTGTAAGGTGGACATTGTGACATATAATATGGCCACCATATAGGAAAATTACAAAACCAGCTCCTCAATGGGTCCAGGTGTCACACAGTCACAGCCACCTCCATACAGGTTATGAATTACAAACAAACACACAGTTGTCATGGCTGGGAGTAGAACTCCTACCTAACTAATTTATCACACTACACAGTTATAGCACGCACTACAAAAATTACTGGGATTTTTTCACCAAAGGTGTATTTCACAGTTGATTATGTCAGCAGACTTGCCAAAGTAGGGCAATGGAGATTGTAGTGCCTTTGAATGGCCTCAAAAGCATTGCTACCTACACTGACAAAGGAACACAAATACCAAACCCAGGACCTGATACAACATGGGCACAAGATGGTAATAGTACCCCATCCCACCTGTATGATGTCAGGCTGGTATCGGTAACATATCATGCAGTAAAGTGTGGCTACCATAGAGGATGTACAATGTGGACCCACTCAACATTCCTAGGATTCATATACACAGACACATATATGCAGATACATATATATATATATATATATATATATATATATATATATATATATATACATATATATATATATATATATATATATATATATATATATATATATATACATATATATACACACACACACCTATATATAGATATATATGTAACTACACATACACACACACACAGACATGTGTATAGGGAGATACATATGTAGAGAGTGCACACAATATGGTACAGCCACTATGGCTACAGTCACCAGCATACCACATGGACACTGTATGAGCCAAACATACAAGTGACACCTGTTGCCTGCAACATATACCAACAGACAGGTCACGGGATATAACACCACACAGGTTTGCATACATGGGGAAGCTTTATTTGTGTACTACTACATTAGTGTATGCCATGCCATATAGCTGTGTAGACTCTGAAATATGTTTAGACAGAGTAATGCAACTGTCTAACAGATAAAAGGATACAGTATTTTGGAAAGGAGTACATATGTTGCTGTCCAGGCCAAGGCCTTCAAGTAGTGCAACAGTAGACACAGACTGGGCCACAGGATAACAAGCAATCAACTGTAAGTAATGCAGATGTACAGTCTGGCAGCCTTCATCTACAGTCTGTACACAATCCCTAGGGGATACATACTGAAGCAGACACATTGGGATGTATCTGTGATATAAAAAGGCATGGATGAAACCATCTCAATCACGCTGACAAACAGAACAGTCTGTATGGCAGGAAGCAGTAGGCCTGCATTTACCCAAGGTGAATTGAATGGTAATGAACACCCAGATACCTTAAGGCAGCTTACCCCTGTTACCCCCACAGTATTCACTGGTGTCTATGGCATCTGTCCATACAGGGCATGTGTATACGGCATGGCATGCCCTTTGTGGGTAACATTTGCTGGCCTGCCAGTTGTAGCAGGTGTCCATTGGGGAACATAGCGATGGAGCACTGTATGCAATGCATTGCCTATTGTAGGGATGGGACAGGGTGCCATATCCTTTGTAGTCCACTGCAATCACACCATGGTTGCCATCTGTGGGCAATATGCAGGGAACTACCAACTTAGTGGTTGTTGCCTGGCCAAGTGTGTTTGTGTCTGAGACATGGGTGGAGAGTGTTCTCTGGGTAATAGTGGTGTTGCCTATATTGTTCCCCATACCATGATGTCACATGTGGGGGTATAGATTGTGTACTCCAGCTACTGTGATGTTTGACATCTGTTATGCTTGTAAGGTGGACATTATGACATTTAATAGGCCCAACATATAGAAAAAGGGCTTAACCCACTCCACATTGCTTCATGTTTCACACAGGATATGTATGACAAATGCGCACACACACACACACACACACACACACACACACACACACACACACACACACACACACCAAGTCTCACAGTTGCCATGCCTGGGATTAAAACACCTACCTAACTACTACAGCATTATGCAGTTTCAGCACTTGCCACGGAGATTAGTGAGATTCTCCATCACCAAAGGTGTATTTCACACTGGGTGACATCAGCTGTCTTGCCAAAGTAGGCTTTGCAAAGTAGGGCACTGGAAGATGTAGTGAGTGTGACTGGCACCAAAAGCATTGCTCCATACACAGAGTTGCAGTTGCCATGTTTGGGATTAAAACACCTACCTAACTACTACAGCATTACGCAGTTACAGAACTCACCACAGAGATTGCTGGGATAATCCTTCACCAAAGGTGTATTTCACAGGGAATGACATCAGCAGGCTTCTCAAAGAAAGGCAATGACAGGTGTACTGACTGTCCTCAAAAGCACTGGGCTCAACACATACAGACAGACTCACAGTTGTCATGAATGGGATTATAATACCTACCTAAGTACTACTACACATTAGAGCATTATGCAGTTACAGAACACGCCACAGAAATTACTGGGATACTTTTTCACCAAAGGTATATTTCACAGGGATTGACATCAGCAGGCTTGTCAACGAAAAGCAATGAGAGGTATACTGATTGTCCTCAAAAGCATTGGGCCCTACACATACACAGTTGCCATGAATTGGATTAAAACCCCTACTTAACTACAACCGCACATTAGAGCATTACACAGAACTCGCCACAGAGATTATTGGAATAATCTTTCACCACGGGTGTGTTTCACAGGGAATGACATGACATCAGCAGGCTTGTCAAAGAAAGGCAATGACAGGTATACAGTCACCTACCTAGCTACTACAGCACATTAGAGCATTACGCAGTTACAGAATGTACCACGGAGATTACTGGAAAAGGTGTATTTCACAGGGAATGACATCAGCAGGCTTGTCAAAGACAGGCAATGAAAAGTGTACTGACTGTCCTCAAAAGCATTGGACCCTGTACATACACACAATTGCCATGAATGGGATTAGAACACCTACCTAACTACATAAGTGCATTACACAGTTACAGAACACACCACAGAGATTACTGGGAATTTTCCTTACCAAAGGTGTATTTTACAGGGAATGACATCAGCAGGCTTGTCAAAGAAAGGCAAGGAAAGGTGTACTGACTGGAAGGCTACCAGGGGCAATTGTGTACAGTGATGGACATTTGCACATCATATGTTTTTGCATAATGGGGGTGTGCTGTGTGGGACAGGCCTCATGAGAGGGGAGTTGTCTGTCACTGTCTGTCACTCTCTTCCCACATCTATTATGTGTATGTCTGAGCTGTTATAGTGTGCTGTCCTTGGATATATGTGCATATTCTCATCCGGTGTGTGTGTGTGTGTGTGTGTGTGCAGAGCATGACTCATGTGTAATGTGGAGTGTTTGCACAGACATCTGTGATTGACTGCTGTGTATAGTCCAGAGGTGTTTCCGGACATTGGCTTCATTTCTGTAAGTGTGTGAGCATGCCCAGTATGACCCTTCTGTAATTTGTTTTCTGACATGGCCTTCGCTTCTCTAAGTGTGTGAACATGCCCAGTATGAGTGTCTGTATTGCATGTGTGACTCCATTCCAGGTAGGTTGTACTCCAGTGCAGGTATTTGTGCTCTACACCTACAGCTAGTAACCTGCTCCTGCAGGATATCTGTAGATTAGTTGACAATGTGGGTCGACACTGGGCAAAGGGTAGTGAGATTTTTGCTAACTGTGTCTGTGGTGCTTCTGCTACATGGTTTTCGCATTGGCAGGGATACTCAGTGATATGTGGTGTTTTACTCTCTGATGTTTTATGTCATCAACTACTGACAGGTATATATCTTTGCTGGCAGTAGGTTCCTGGGGATTACAAGTTGAATGCAACTTTGTCCAGTATTGTGGTGTGCAACCTACATATTCTTGCACACTCATGTCATTCTGCCATGGAAACTGCAGACACTTGCTGATGGGTCTGTGTATATGGTCCAGCACCTTGGTGCTGTTGAGGCTGTGAGTCCCATGCCTGTATAATTATCACCATGACAGGATGGCCATATCGTGCTGTGGCCATACCTCACAGGTATTTAGACTCATTGAGGTTATCCAGAGGCAGGGCTCATGATTCTGTTCATTAACCCTTCACAATTTGGTTTGCAGGCAGGTTTGTGGCCACCCACCCCAGTGTTTGCAGCCATGATAAGTATGTGCACACATCAGGGTTTTACCCTTCACACACTCCATGGTTGTGATGCTACTCCCCCCGTTAATCTGTCCTCTTCCTACCATTATGCACATGATATCTGATAGGTATGCCTATAGTTGCCACTCCATCACAGCAGTATGTACAGGTTGGTCCACAGTTCATGCATTGGAACATGATGGACATAGTACTGGGATTTGTCAACATGTCCTTGCATTTGTGTTCTGTGGACTGTATTTTGTCATTATGTGGGAGTCCATGGGGTAACATACAGTGGCGGTACAGGCGTGACACAGACCTTTGACAGAGGACAGTGGGGCATTGGGTACTGATGCAGGTTATCTGTAGCAGGCCAGTGCATTCTGTCAGTTGTTCAGACCCAGGCTACAAGGCAATGTATTCCCCTGGGGTGACAGGGTATGTGTGCAAGGTGGTGATGGCAATTGTTTCTGTGCTTATCAATCCATTGGTGTGGATGCTGTCTGGGTGCATCTTACAGCCATGGACACACCTGCACGAGACACCTCTTCAGCATGCTGCATTCTGTGAGTACTCACATAGTAATGTGGGGATCATATTGTACTCATTTACAGCAGCGGGGAGGTGGCCTGTGTGTTACCTGAGGCTGATGTTGGGCCAGACCAGGGGCAGCTCGTACTATAGGACTGCAGCCCTCCCACCTAAAAAACAAATGAAATTTAAACAGAGAAACACAAAAATGGTAAATTCCCGGAAGTGTGAGCATGCTCTCAGACTGCTTTCTCAGCAGTCCTGATAGGGGGAAAGGCATCTCGGCCCCAACATGCCCAGCAGTCTGTGCGGCAGTGACATCATGAAATGGAGGCACTCTGGACTGCAGCAGCAGGCTGGACCAATCGCAGATTTGGGATGGACCAATCACACAAGGGCTGTTTGGAAATCTCGGCAGCAAGGGAGCAGCAACAGACAAAGGAACTGTTGGATCGGAAGTAAGGCAAGCAGGCAGAGGGACTGGTGTGTGCACTGTTGGATCCAAATTAAGCTCGGCGGCAAGGTTGTGTGTGTATGTGTGTGCGTGTGATGTCCCAGTTGCTATATACTGGTGGCTAGAGCAAACTCATGGTGGTGTGGTACAGAATACCTCTGGCTTGAACCCTGTACCTTGTTTGCAGGTGTTAAGGGCCTGAATTCCCTACCCACCACCATTTGTAAAACATTTGCAGATTTTTGCCTCATATTTGATCTGTTCTGTTCCTCATAATATCTGTGGTTTCTAAATGCTGTAATGCTTAATATTTGATGGTGCAGTGTTAGCATTGTTGCCTCACAGCTGCAGGTTTTCAGGTTTGATTCTTGGCTGGGGTACTTTCTGTGTGGGGTCTCCATCTTCTCCCTATGTTTGTGTGGGTTTGCTTTTGTGTCCTCCCATGTTACAAAGACATTTCTGCATTATTTCTTCCTGGGCCTCTGCTGAAAATAGTTTATTTGTTCCAAGTCAGACTGTCCTGATTAACAAATCTTAAATAAAAGTGACAGGCATTTGAATTTTCAGACTTCAGGTTTCTGAATGTTTAATTCTTTACATATTTGATGGTGCATTGGTAGCATTATTGCCTCACAGCTATAGGTTTTCTGGTTTGATTCTTGGCTGGGGTGCCTTCTGTGTGGAGTCTGCATCTCCTCCCTGTGTTTGTGTGGGTTTGTTCTGGTGTCTTGCCATTTTACAAAGACATGTGTCTGCAGTATTTCTCCCTGGGCCTCTGCTGAAAATTGTTTTGGTTCCGTCAGAAGTAAAATTGACAGGCATTTGAATTTCAGACTTCATATTCTTCAGAAAATACATAGTAACACAACCTTTTATTCTAGCAATTTTCTATGATTATAAGATGAATATTTGAAATTTGTCCCTATTTTTGGGACTGTATTCCCCCATTATTGGCTTTGTTCAGGTTTTTTGGGCTAAGGTTGCCAGCTATGGCAAGAACTGAATTCACTGAATATGTTTGAGGGCTGTATTCCCTCATTACTGGGTTTGTCCAGGTGTTTTGTGCTAAGAGGTTGACAGCTATGGTGAGAACTGAATTCATTAAATGATAGCCATTTAAGTTTCAGTCTTCCTCTCTTTCACAAAGCAGCTGATTTGGCGTAGTGGTTAGTGGTATGTTGCTCTGACTGTTTTGCACAGGGACCTTGGCAGTAAAATGTATGGTGGTAACACAGCATTTTATTCTAGCAACTTTCCAAGATTATACAAGCAACGTTTAATGTGTCCCTGGTTTTTGGGCTTTTGACCCCCCCCAATACATTTTGGCTTTTTCCAGATTTCTTGTGCTGCGAAGTTGAGATGCAGTTGAGTATTGAGTAGATTTTACAAGGAGCTGAGAGTTGCAGGGGAAGAGAAGTTTAGTGCTGCTTATGCTAAGTCTGCTTGCATTGTTAATAGCACAACAGGTTGTGTACTTGCTTTTGATGCAGAAGTCTGTGGGTTCTACTCCCACAAGGGGTGGATGCTGCCGTACTGAAAAAGTTAAGATACTAACTATGAGCCTGTTATCAGTTTGCCATCCATTTCCTATTGCAATATTACTAGCTTATTTTTTTAATGTAATATAGGCAATTTATTCCTCAGGGGCAACAGACACTTTATTTTTCGATGAAACCATGAAATATAAAGGTGTTTGCCAGCAGCAACCTCTTCATTAGTTACAGATTTATTTAATGTGGAATTATTTAGATGACTTTTACTTCATAGACTGTGCATATTTACTTATTTAATGGTGGACTGTAGAATTGTGCATATTTACTGATAATGGTGGACTGTAGAATTGTGCATATTTACTGATAATGGTGGACTGTAGAATTGTGCATATTTACTGATAATGGTGGACTGTAGACGTTTAAGTAGACTTATGATGGAAATGTTCTGAATTGGGCAGTTTTGTCATTATTGGTGCATGTGTTTTGTTTCATTGTTTATTGGAAAAATGTTCAAAACAATAGGAAGGTGTATCAAAGAGCACATGTATGTTTCATATGCAAGGGGCCTATGATTTGAAAACAGCCCAGAATTAATCTTTATCTGCCACTGGCAAAATGTATTTTCTTTGAATGTGGGTTTCAGTGCTGTTTCAATGAATGTGAGTTTCAAGGGCAGAGAAGTTTTAATGCTAAGTCTGTTTTCATTGTGAGACTGCATTGCTTTGTTTAGCAGATGTCTTAGTGTTTGTGCTGTAAAATTCAAAATAAAACTTTCAAATGAAGTTCAAATCATCATAGAAGTAAAGCAGTATGCACATTAGTGTTTATGGTAAATGGAGTGAACTAGCCAAGTAATGTATCATTGGAATGGCTGCAGGGGGGAGGCTCCATTCGACCATGATTTTGTGAGGGGGAAGGGTGGCAAACTTAAAGACAGCCCTAGCTGAACTATACCTCCCAACTGTCCAGATTTTCAAAGAATGAATAGATTTTTGCTTCTTATTTTTGGTTTGTTCCTCATAAAATTTGTGGTTTTCTGGCAAATCATTTAGGAATTAAGTCACTAAATAATGACACACTGAGTTTCAGACTTCATAACCTTCAGAAAAATGCATGCTGATGTAAGACCTGTTGTTCTATCAACTGTCTTAGTTTATACAAGAACAATTTTTAGTACTGTTTATATGTTCCCCCAATATATTTGGCCTTGTCCAGATTTATTGCATTAACAGGTTGAGAGGTACATGCAAATCAATTGCTTTATAGAATTAGGCATAGCCAAACCTCTCAACTGTCCCCGATTTTGGCTCAAAATGTTGCTCTTCCCCCTAATAATCCCTCCACAAAATAGCAATTTTGGAAGAAAACATGGAGGGTTTACAATTAAGAAATAACTGTAATAATCAGAGTTATAGATTACTTTTATTTCAGAAATGCATGTAGATTATTTTATTTTGTCAGCTGCTCAAGTTAGCAGTACTAATATTAAAGTGTTCCTTCTTTGACAGGTTCCCAGCTGTATTGTGTGGCTATTTTATATTTTTGCATCACATTTTTGGTCCATTTTTCATAAAATTGTGTTTTTTTTTTTGGCAAATTAGTGACAAATCATTAAAGACCGAAGTTAGAAAATAATGACAGATATTTGAGTTTCAGATTTCATACCCTTCAGAAAATTCATACTATTGCAAGACCTATTCTATTATCTTTCTAAGTTTATAAGAGCAATATTTAAAAATTGTCCTTATTTTTTGGCCTTTGTCCCACTTCTATGTATTGCTTTGTCCAGATTTCTTGCTCTGAGGTTGAGAGGTATGACAAATGTGTCAGGGCCATCACAGTCAGCCAGAGACATTTCAAATTGTGACATACCTGTTGCACCCCACTCCCCCATGTAGTGACTCTGGATGTGTCGAAGCAAGGCAAGGAGTAGTTATGCAGTGTAAATGTGCAGAGTTATCCCCCCCATCCAAGGTAGACACAAGTACTACAGTGGCTTTTCATCTGTCCTTGATTTTGCAGAATGGTCTGGTTTCTGTCATATTTTTGTACTGTTGATTTATGCTTATTACTCAAAGTACCTGTTGCTCTGTGTTTAAGTAGCAATACTTTAATGACCATCAGGTAAACTTGTCTGAGATCGTAAGATGCAAGTAAGCTTTAATAAGCATACTGTTAAAGAACTGCTAACATTGAAAGCCTTTCTGTTGTTGCCATGTAAAGAATACTTAACTAGATAATGTATAAGCCTTGGGTATTGAAATGCATATGACAGTATTTGTAATAAAGTACAGGATTATATTAGTTTAAGAAGCTCATTGCACTTGTTGGAGACTTCCAGCAATCTCTGCAGGCTTTACCCATAAACTAAACAGAATGCCAATCTATCATGTGTGGTCCATAACCTGTACAGTAATCCTTTAAGCAATGTATCTTGAGTTTGTTTCTTGTTTGCTTTTCATTTTTTACTTTGATCATGTTTTGGTCTTTTTTTGGATAAGAAACATTTTTGCAAGTGGGGGCATCACAGAGATTTCTACTTTCAGCATGTTACTTGCTACTTTAATAAAGCTGAATATAAATTATAATTAGAACTGCAGTGCAAGAAGTGGTTTGAGTTGAGTGCTGCTTGTTTTTCTTATACTTGATTTTGACTGGCATTCCAGTAATGTATTTAAAAAGTAATTTATTTTTTCATGCCTCGCAACCTTTTTGTTTCCATCTAGATATTAAGTAAGCTGTCATGCAGCCAATGCATTGAAATATTTTATTCTTCTACACTTCATTTTGTCTTGATTGGACTCTCATAATGATGGTTTGGCACCCAGGGCAGCGTATTTAGTTAGTTTTTGTGGTTTTGAGCATAGCTCCTCCCCTTTCTAGTTGGCTGCACCCCTTTCCATTGATCCCACCCATTCAGCTGTCTCCTGCAGCCCCCCTTTGATTTGAAGTCACCAGCCACCACTGGGCCAGACTGGCTGCATGTGTGCTAGGGTAGCTACTTGCAACTGCCTCACAGGTATACGTGGCCCTTTCCCCTGCTGGTGGCTAGTGGGTGGACACCAGCAGCTTCTACATGCATCATACCTCTGCCTTTTGTGGTCTGCCAGTGTTTTCCCACAATACATCTTAGATTCCCATACTGCACAACCAACTGATGTGCTGTGAACCTGTATGTACAAATGGAGGGTGCCTCCATTTCACTGTGAAATATTAAACAGTCTCTCTCTACGATACTTCCACCTGTATACTGTGTGTATGTCGGGGCCAACACTCATACCGTGTCCATCTTCTAGATGGCGACAGTTATGACATCTGTACAAATCATATGGACTACTGCTGCAACATGTCTTGCTGGGATACCAGTCTGTTTGGCAATGCAGTTGTGTGGACTTGGCCCGGTCATCAGCAGTACTGACCATTGGACACCAGGACACACCAACCATGGCTATTTGCTGAACACTTTCACACAGCATACCACCTAACACACAGAGCTCTGCCTATTGTAGACATGCAACTATCCATCTTGCTGATTTGACCAGATCAGGTACTCGGTGCCCACTGTTATTACTCCCACACATGGCTGGTAATACATTTCTACATAGGGTTTGGTGAGGGGCACACCTGCCAACTGCGGACATTTGCTTTCACTGCACTGGTATTTCTAGTAGTCTGTTGGCTTCCTTTAAAATCTGTATTCTGACCTATCCTGCAGACTACAGGCATATCAGTGTAGTACAGTTTATAGGTTTTATTGAGCTACATTGCCATTTCAGACTTCCTACCCCTCAGGAATGATATCCCACTTCCTGACCTGTTATACTCTGTATAGGTCTGGAGGGGGGTTGATCTCCATTGCCATACCTTGAGAACTTTAGCACAGCCTTTCCTTGTGTTCATCTACACCTGTCCTGCTGGCTGGGTGGGACTGTTGTTGGGTATGTGAACCTCCATGACATGCATGTGTGTGCCCTATGGACACACATTTGGGCCAGCACATGTCATGCAGTGGGTTTTTTCACCTTGTCTGTTACTGCCTACTTTGTTGACAACAGTATTTGTTATGGTTTCATGCTGCCCATATAGCTGTCCACTATCTGCTGCCATCCCATTCAGCCACTCAATTCCCTTACTTGCATGTTCACATCCATACCATTGATACAACTAGCAGACCATACAACACCATACAACTGCATTCAGTGATTGATAGGAAGGGTGACTTACCTTGCGGCTGTGCCAGTATTGAGGATGGTGCTGGGGGGCTGACTATGTCAGATGCACATAGTACACTCCCTATACATGGTAAAGCACAGGTAGTGTCATTTCTGGCATGCCTTTTACTGTATGTGCGAGTCAGAGAGAGTTTCCATTCCCTGGGTTCCTACTGTGTCAGTGTATGTCCTATGCATTGCCTCTCTGCCAAAGCCAGGGCATACTGTGCACGCCTCCTTCTGCCTACAGGTGCAGGCTCAGGTTGTTCCTCCGAGTCACTCTGTGCCTGTTCTGGCCTTGGCAATGGTGGGGGGCTCTGTGGCCCTGCCCCATGCTGTTCCTGCTGCAGCTGCTTCCGCAGTATCATGTTGTGTAGCATGGCACATACCATGAAAATTTGGGTACATGTAGCTGGAGAGAACTACAAGGCTCCACCAGATGTGTCCAGGCACCAGAACTGTGACTTGAGCATCCCAAACACACACTCTATTATGATTCTTGTTTGTACGTGTACCTTATTATGGTGTTGTTGTTCAGGCATGTGTGCATTTCTGATGGGTGTCATCAGCCATGACTCCAGTGTGTACCCAGCATCCCCCACTAGGTGAACATAGGGGATGTCCCCATTGTCAAATCTCTGATACAGCTGTATCAGATGCCAGATGTGGGAATCGTCATAGCTTCCAGGGCAGCCAGCACACACACATTCATTATAATGTCCTGGGCATCACAAACGACTTGGCATTTGATGGAGGGTTCATAGGTTCATAGGTTCATAGGTTGGTACTAGGCTATCAGCCCTAGGGCCTATACAAGCCTAGCTGTAACAATTCCCTGGCTATTTCTTCCCACACTATTTACTTCCCTGGACCCCTGTCTAGCAGGGCGACTGACGTGATCCCCGGGGTGAATTTCCTTTCTCCCATCCAATCGTCAAGGTTCCTTTTGAAGAGGACCAAAGAGGCACTCTGCTTGACATGTATGGGCAATCTATTCCAGAGTCTGGGGAGTCTCTGGGTCAGGAACCTATCCCTCCAGCATGTTTTGTTTATTGTGATGACAAGGTTTAGATCCCTGGAGCGTGTGGCTCTGAGGGACTGGGATTTCTTTAAGTGTAGCATGTCCAACAGCTCTGGGTTTGACATGGCCTTGTATGTTAAGCAAAGATTGCCTCTGAGTAGACGATATGCGACAGAGTATAGCTGGAGTTTTTTAAGGCGGTCAGTGTACGGCATCTGCTTTAGACCTGTGAGTCTTTTAGTGAGGTATTTCTGTGGCCTTTCCAGTTGTTGCAGATGTCTTGAGAGGTACATACCAAACAGGGCATTGTATTCTATAATGGGTCTAATGGGGGATGAGTACAGTGGGACAATGACCTCCTTTTTTCTGGATGAAAAACCCTTAGTGATGAGGTGTGCCACATAGAAGGATTTCCTGACTGTTGTGGCAATGTGGTTATCGAAGGTGAGACCACTATCCACCTGTGTCCCTAAGTCTCTTATCAAACTTTCGGTGTTTAGTGTACTGCCACCTATATGGTAATTCATGGATACATGTTTTTTCCCAAAGGGGATAACTATACATTTCTTGGCATTGAGCTTGAGCCCATGGCTCTGGCACCAAGCATCTGTTTCTGTAAGGCCCTTTTGTAGAGTATCCACATAATTTGGGGATTCAATAATGGCTCCCAGTTTGCAGTCATCTGCAAACTTTGTTATCCAGAGTCCCTTAGTGTTGGCCTGTACTTCAGAGAAGTAGATACCAAACAAGAGTGGTCCCAGGACTGAACCCTGAGGTACACCACAGTTGGTAATAAGAATAACAATAACATCTGTAACAGTAACCATAATAACCAACCCACAACGGAGTCACAACAGGGTTTTCATTTACACCAGGACAATGGTCAGAACAACTCGAGACCGCCCAACCAGCAACGATACACTCGCAAACGAAGGAACCAGTGCAGGAGGTAGTTGGAAATGGAATTTTAGATCCTCAAATTTTATCCAACTCTGCTGGTGACTTTTATATTTACAATTATTCAGATTTAACTTTCCCTCAGGACATTATTGATTTCTTTGCACTAGGCTTATCCTTTGTTCCTGATTCTGGGATGAATTTGGTTAACACTATAGTGGACCTCAAACTTTTTGTACGGAAAATTAACTTAAATGCTACTATGGGTCCATCTTCTTTTGCTAATTTATTGCGAGTTTCTAGCACTTTTAATCCACCTCTTCACCCTAACATTATGGCATTTGAGAAAATGTGTGAGCTGGATTTTAGGTCTTTTTTTGATACTAGTTTAAAAGCAAAGAAAGGCTGTTATAATATTAGTCAAAAAGAACGTGACTTTATTAGATTGTTGAATGACTGTAAAATCAGAATGATGAAGCCAGACAAAGGAGGTGGTCTTGTTTGTATGAACCACAGCACCTATAGGTCTTGTATGACTGAATACCTCAAAAACTCGATTTACCAACAGGTCTGTCTTAATGAGGTTAATGTGGCATATAGTAAAATTAGGACCGCATTAGACGAGCTTTTTATTGAAAAGGCAATTGATTTAGATTTGCTCAACTTTCTAATAATGCCAGCCCCTAGAATGGCATCTCTATTTGGCATCCCTAAGATTCACAAGCGGCTTATTGACCCCCCTTTTAGACCTATTGTTGACGGACGTGGGTCTATTACTTATGGATGTGCCAAGTATGTGGATAGCATCCTAAGGCCTTTAGTAGAGAATGAGCAACAAATATGCAAAGACTCTTGGAGTTTTCTAACGGAACTCAGGAGTATTCCTTTTAAACAGGACTATAAACTATTGACAGTTGATGTAAAGGACTTGTATACAGTGATTCCCCAAGAATTGGGAATAGAATGGATTAGAGAATTTTTGCATGAAAGGAAAATTGACAATAATATCACTTATGTTGTAACTACTCTGTTAGAGTTGGTTTTGTGTAATAATTTTATGTGGCTTGAGGGGGATTTTTTCCTCCAAAAATCAGGGGTAGCCATGGGATCTCCCTGTGGTGGTAGTTTTGCCAATTGTATAATGGCACATTGGGAGACTACCATTCTTTTTCGAACCACTATGTTTAAGAACAACGTAGCCTGGTATACAAGATACCAAGACGACATGTTTATCCTATGGAAAGGCCCCAGTGAAAAAGTACAAGACTTCATTGAATTAATTACAGCCTCAACTAACTTTTTGGAGTTTACATTTAACATAGAAAATGAAACCATCAATTTTCTTGATATTAACATTCATAAAGACGTGGTTAGAAATAGATTTAAAAGTACAATTTATAGGAAGCCCACGTATTCCAACTCCTTCCTCCATTTTTCCAGTTGTCACCCCTACCACCAAAAGAGAGCAGTGGTTAAGGGGCAAATGGTGAGGGCAGCCAGAATGATTTCAGATGAGGCTGATTTCATAGAAGAATGTGGCCTGCTTGAAAGAATGTTTCTAAGGAGGGGTTACCCGTTGAGTTTAGTCTCTAATATTTCTATAGAGGTTATTACTAAACGGCAGACTGGCTGCTTTAAGCCTTTACTAGGAACAATTGGGAGTTTGGAAGAGAGTGATTTTCCTGTTGGGGAGGTAAATGATGTTTTACCTAGTAATATCAATTGCCACTCTACAAGTTTTTTATTTACGTACAATTTGGATCACTCTTTTATTAGGGAAACTTTATATAAGAACTGGACCCTTATTACAGAAGATCTATCTCTACACAAAGTCCTTGGTAATAAACCAAAAATTACCTTTAGACGAGGGCAAAATTTAAAAATGTTGTTGCAATATTCCACCAACACACCCCTCAATAAAAACAAGGGTATGTTTAAATGTGGAAGGTGTCAACAATGTAAACATTTAAACACGAACTACCAATTTAATATCAGGGACAGGCCATATAAAATCAAGGGCAAATTTTCATGTGACACTAAGGGAGTGGTGTATTGTGCTAGTTGCCAAGGTTGTAAAGCTTTCTACATCTGTAAGACCGAGAGAAAGCTAAGACAATGCATTTACGAACATATGTATGCTATTAGCAGGAAGGACACAACTAATGCATTGGCTAGGCACATAGCTGATTTTCCGGACCACTCCTTTAAGTTTTCAGTTTTAAAACATATAAGTACAGATGTGAGAGGTGGCCCTTGGCAAATTAACCTAGAAATTGAAGAACTAAAATGGCAAATTTCCACTGCAGCATACTTGCCCCCAGGTCTCAACAAAACAGTTTCGATCAAATGTTTCTTAAGGCTTTTGGCTTTAAAAAGATGAAGTTAGAAAATGGAATTTGTTTCTTGTTTTTTATTTGGGATCTTCCTCTTGTATTTAACATATATATTTATCTCTGTTTTTAAAACAGTTATTTTAGTTGCTAAAAATTAATTAACTGGCATTTTAGATTTGTATTTAAAATGTATGAATGTAGGTTGGTATGGATTCCTGATATCCAAGGGTTGTTCAGCAGGATTGTATAGTACTGTTTTTGGCTGCAACTTTTTGGAAAAGTTTAAACAACACAGTCTGTTTCTTTAAAACTTGACTTTTTATCCTAATTAATTAATTAATTGATATTTGCTGTTTCTTTTATAAGCATTTGAATGTGAGTGTTCTAGGTCTGAAGAAGGAAAAGCACAGTCTTTTTCCGAAAGCGCTTACAATATTAAATTGATTTTTCCACCTATTTCCTGCTCGCTTTGGTTTTTGGATTCTAAGTTTGTTGGTCTGCCTTTCGTGTTTGTTTTGTACTCCACTTGTCACTTGTCTGGAGCTGGATTTGGAGTCGGCTACTTTTACAGTGTGGATTCTATCAGTAAGCCAGTTAGCAACCCATTGGGTGACGTAGGGATTAATGCCCAGCTTAGTAAGTTTATCTATGATTCCAGAGTGGGGGATGGTGTCAAAGGCCTTGGCAAGGTCTAGATAGGCTGTGTGGACCACCTTACCCTTGTCCATGGCTCTGGAGACTGATTCGAAGAAAGCAATCAAGTTCAGGAGACAAGATCGGCCCTTCACGAACCCAAACTGGGTGGGGTCCAGTGTTTGAAGGTTGCCAATGTCTTTGTTTATAAGTTCCATGATAATACGCTCCATGGCCTTGCAGATAAGGCTTGTCAGACTGATGGGACGGTAGTTTCCAGGATCCAAGGTGGATCTCCCCTTGTGGAGTGGGATAACTGTAGCTGTGCGCCACTCAGTGGGCACGAAACCTGAGGTGAGGCTATGATTAAACATGACACTTAGGTGAGGTGCCAGTTCATATTGTAGTTCATGTAGTACACAGCCCCGGATGTCATCTGGTCCCATGGATGCTGTATTCTTAGCTTTGGAGAGTGCGTTTTTTACCTGTGTGGCCATTATTACCAGAATTTGGCAATCTTCCGGTATTGAGATGGGCCATTTAGGGGGTGAGAGGGGGGTGAAGTTGGCACTGAAATGATCTGCCAGGATCTTGGCAATATCCTTGGGATCAGTATATTTAATGCCATTCTGTTTTAGCTTAGAGCAGATCTGAGCATTACCATTTAGATTCTTGACATAGTTATAGAATGCCTTGTTGTTGTCTTTGGAATCTTTGGCAATTTTATTTTCGTAACTAGCTTTGGAGGATTTTATGAGGGATCTCAGTTTCTTACTGAGGCTGGTAAGGAAGTTTTTTGCATCCTGGGATTTTCCTCTTTTCTGCAACAGTTTCTTCCTTTTGTTGTAAAGTTTGTTTATGGCAGGGGACCACTAGATTGGCTTCTTTTTTTTGGATGAGAGCATCTTGGTTCTATTTCGGATGGCACGATTTATGCATGAGTGGATGTGCTCGTACAGTGCCTTAGTGTAGGATTCAGCAGTTGAACTTTCAGCTCCCGTCTGCATGGGTGTCATGAAGTTTGTCGCTTCTGACTTGAGTAGCATGAAGTTGGCTTTGGAAAAGTTTTTTATGGAGGTTTCCTTACTGGGGGGTGGGGGTGGGGGTGGGATGTGGATGTTAAGGGTGATTAGCTTATGGTCAGACGTGACTAATGAGGGGGTGACCATAGGTGTGGAGCATCGATTTCCCATGTTGGTAATGACCAGGTCTAGGATATTGGAGCCCCTGGTGGGACTATGGATTAGTTGATCCAGGGCGTTGGAATTTATGAATTCTGAGAACCGTTGGGCAAAGGTGTTGGTACATGAGTAGCTTTCCCAGTTAATGGCAGGGTAGTTAAAATCACCCAGTATTAGGGTGTTTGGTTCTATCTTAATATTTTCCAGTATGTTTAGAAAGGTGTAGTGAGAATCTTGGGGTATGGTGGGGGATCTGTAGCAAGCTACAATTTGGATTGCAGTCTTACCTAGTGTTAGTTGCACCTGGAGAATTTCAGACGCATTGTGTTGGGCAACTAGCCTGGTGGTGTGAATATCCTTGGTGAATATTGACACTACTCCACCTTTAGTGTTTCGGTCCTGCTTTGGTGGCCGAAAAGTGTGGTAAGAGTTGTAGCCTGGTATTGCAGGGGTGCTCTCTGGAGCTTTGAACCAGGTCTCAGTTACTGCACAGATATCGATGTTCTCCATTTTTAGGAGTGCCTCGAGAGAGTGCATTTTGAGGTTTAGACTTCTAGCATTGAGTAGCATTACCTTCAGATTTTGCATGCTTGTACCTGTTACGGTGGTGGTTTTGTTCTTTGAACTTTGCCTAAAAAAGGCACTATAGGGGTGGCAAGAGCCTTAGCCAGTAACCTGAATCCCAGAGGCGACAGGTGCAGACCATCTCTGGCAAAGCATCGTGGTCTGTCAATCATGTCATCCCAGGCAGACAGATACTGGATCCCCTTTGAATGACACCAGACGTTTAGCCAATTGTTGAAGTCAATCATTTTGTCCTTATATTGTGGTATCATTCTGGGCGAAGGCAGGATGCTACTCAGGGCTAGGGTCATACCTGCCTGGGCCACATGATCCGAGAGCTCTTCCATGTCTCTTTTCATGTAGTCCAGGGAGGTACGTCTCAAGTCATTCACTCCAACATGGACAATGACAGAGTCATATTTGTACTTGTTGTGGAGTGACTTGAGTGCATGCGTTATGTGGCGAATCCTGGCACCCGACAGGCAGCTGACTGTAATTTTCTCCTTGTTCAACCTGGTGAGAGGGACATCAATGTGCCAGACTATAGAGTCACCTATGACTAAAGTGTTAGGTACATTGTCTTGCCTTAGTCTTCGTTGCTGGGTGGCACACAGGTGTTTTGAACTATGTGACACTTTGGTTGTGATTGGTGTTTGCGTTTCAGCTTCAGAGGTCCTTGTTGCTTGGGCAGGTTACAGTTAAGGGCCTCTGCATATGTGGATTTAGTGTTGCTATATGTGGGTGTTGGTGGTGTGGGTTTAGAAGGGCTATGTGTTGCTTGAGGTGTAGTGTGGGTGTTAACCTTCTCCTCTTGACTGTCTAGCACAATCTTGGGTGGAGAGAGCTTTGCTTCCATTTTGGCTATGTAAGTGCATCTCTCACAGGTTGTAGTGTTGGGTGGTAGGAGGAGAGGGTTGTCTGTGTACATGAGGCAATTGCTGCATTGCCTCGGTATGCCCAGATTCACCAGGTGGACAGGAGAAATCACCGGAAGCTGACCCTTGGACATGACTGGTTTGATGCTTTTTTTTTTTTTTTTGTAAAGTACAGGAGCTGTTTTCCCTTACCTTAGCAAGGTACTTTGTAATTATAGGCTGTTTAGTGCCTACTATTAATTTCTCCTTATTAACAAGGAGAGTTGAGTGCTTGTATCAGTTTAAGGCTTCCTAGTGCTTTCCAGCAGGTATTAGAGAAAGTGCTAGTCAAAGGGATGCTTAAAAGTAAGATGAAAAAAAATGCACACTGCAGTGTGCACTAGAGATGGTAGACGTGAAAGTAGGTAACTTAAGTTTTACCTGTTTAAAAAGATAAGGTTTAGTGGAGAGTTACTATTTTTAAAACAGCAAGATGGGTTGAAAGGGGTGGTCACTTTTGTATTCTGGTACTATGGAATACAGTAGGACGGCCAATAAATTTAAATAGTTGAAGGGGAGGGGTTTTTGATTTAGTGATTACTCACACAAGCCACTGAAAGTAGAGAGGAAATGAGATATATGGTCGTCAGATTAACATAAGAAGCAGGCAACTAGAAAGACAGTGGTATTTAACAAGACAACTATGACTGGGTGGGAGGGCAGGAAAAAAAATTCTGTCTGACTCAGAAGAGAGAGAGAGAGTTGTGGTCTCTTTTGAAGTTTTAATATGCTGTTAAAGCAGAATGCAGGTAAAACACAAGATAAAGAAAACAAACTACAGTATTTAAAATATACAAAATACAAAAAATAAAAACAAACTAACCTTTCTTTCACAGCAAAGTGTAGTAGAGTCTGGATGAGCCTTTCTGGATGCCCCTGTGGTTGATGTAGGCCCTACCCTGCTCACCGGGTGGTGCTTTGATGCATATGTGCATGCAGTCTATAGCACCCACTACTTCAGAGTATTCTGCTATTTGGTGGAAGAGATGCATATTGCTGATCAACACCTCACGGGTGTTGAGGAAATATACGTGCTCACTGGCATGTGCTGACATGTCATCCAGGAACTGGTGGAATACTCCGGATGCTGCTGCCTGTGAGATCCCCATGATATCCCCAGTTGTGCTTTGGGAGGTTCCTGTAGCTAGTATACCTAGGCCTACACTTACCTTGGTATCCATTGGGATGGGTTCCCCTCGGTCAGTGTGGTGTGTCAGGTGTGGCCAGCACAGCTCAACAATTTGCTGTAGGAGATCTCTGTCCACCCTATAATGCTCCACTATCTTCAGCTCATGTAGCCCCTATTAGGTTACCCTGGGTCTGTGCACTCTTCTCCGTCTCCTCATTGTAGGTTGTTCAGCAGCATTCACATCCTCACCACCCTCAGCCTCTTGCACATGTTGTTCTATGTTGCCTGCTGCAGCCCTTCTCATTTTGTAGGTTTGTTTGTTAAAATTTCCCTGCTTGTATTCACCGGTGGTGTAGAGTGTGGGAAACACCAGAGGGGAAGGTGTTTGCTTAGTTTATAGTGGTGTGCTGGGCTGGGCTGCTGCCTGTGTAATTGACTGATTCTGATACATTTCACCTGCCAGCTACACTAGTTCTCCTTGAATACCTTCCTACTGCTGTTTTCCCTTCCCATTGCCGCCCTGTTTAAGCCCGTGTGCGTTGCGCAAACAGAGTGCTCATACGTGCACACTGCTGCTATTTCCTGGTTTAACTTCTTTTTTCTTCCTGTAAAACCTGGTGTGCGGCACGCAGACCCACTTACACTTTGTAAAGAGTACTAGGCAGGTTTAGACACCCCCCCTAGCTTAGCTGTGCTAAGCTAGGAGCAAACCCGAGCCACAGGGCTTCAATCTGCTTACAGTATGCCTGACACACACCACCATGATGTCACCTAACTCCTAGGCTTGCACCAAGCTATTCCTACGCTCACGCTGTTGGGACCTGCCTCACATGCTGGGGAAAACTGGGATTCACTATCCTCCTCATTTGCATAGGATTGCCTGCTATTGCATAGTTACATGTGTCACACTGAGCCTTCCCCCATAGCAACCAATATTCACTGACCAGGTTGTCTTCTGCCTGCCATTGACTTGCATGGCAGAATACTGATTTTAGTTAGAATGCTTACTTTAGGTTTATTGTCTTATTTTCCCCCCGATCCTGTTTGCGCGCTGCTGTCCTATACTTACACAGCCGATATCGGCAAAAAAAAATAAAAGTTGATTTTTTTTATTTTTTGTATTATTTGCAATGCCAATGACCTTATACTTGGCCACTGGCATGCTTCTTCAATGATATGCAGCCTTTATTTGGGGCTGTCATGTCTCCGTTTTGTAATTTGCAGAGATGTACTCGGTTACTAACCGAGTACATTTCTGCAGATTACGCTAGTCCTGCATGGCCTGATACCAGCTTCCTGGATGGCAGATTTGCCTCATTTGCATAGTTTTCACCTGCAAATTGGATAATTTGCATACAGGGGCTGGGAACATGCAGGTCTAGTGCAAGAGCGTCCGTGCATGTCAAACGAGCACATACGTGGATCACTCGGCCGTCGTATTGCTAACACTACCTCTTACACTAATCATGCACACCAGACAGTGCTTGCTGAATACAGGGGGTAGTTATGCAGAGTATTAAAAAGAATGGTGATGTTAAAAGTGACAGCAGGAAAGTAAATAGGAATTACCAGGTCGTGCAGTCTAATACATGCTTTGAACTTTACAAGGCAGTTAAAACAATTTTTGTCCATGTTATTATAGGATATAAGATTAGCAGAACTTATACCAAAGAAATTTGCAATCTTATACTCAAACGGAACTTATAAACAATATTTTACTGCACACAGTGATTTGAATGCCCAGGAGAAAGAGCAGATTTTAATAATATGTTGGATAAAAGTTAAAGATCACTGGTGTTGCCACTGCAGTATGTATAATTTTTTTATAAAAGACAGCAATATTTTGGTAAACAAGCATGCATTAAAATAATCTTTGTAACATTTCAGATGTGGTCTGTGTGATAAAGTGCATCTGTGGTGCTATGCATTTTGGCTAAAACCAAAAGAAAATGTAATACAAGACTGAGAGAACATTGTAGAAATACTTAACAATAAGATCATGAAAGGTTCATTGGCCGGATATTTTCTAAGCTGTCAGACACAGATCATAGTAAACTTAAAGCATATACGGTATGCCAGAGCAAAAATTTGGAATGCACAGATCAAAATGTTAAGAGCAGTTTAAGATATGAAAAAAGTGTTTCATTTTAAAGTTTAATACTATGTTTCCTACTGGTATGATTACAAAACTAAACTGGAGTGCAGTTATTAAATATTACTTGTTTTAAACCTTACTATTAATTAACTCTTTAAGATGACAACTTTTGGTCTAATTGTAATATATTCATTTAACAAGTGCTTGCTTGGTGGTGGTGTGGTTTTTAACCATATTATGTGTTTACTGACCATTTTATATTTCTTCTGTTGAAGTCAGTAGCATGCTGAAGTGGTAGAAAGTGCTGACTATATTTTATAATTATTTGGGTCTATATTAGAACACCGAACATTCAA
>NC_056726.1:1598672581-1598732581 GCF_019279795.1 Protopterus annectens | reverse complement strand
ATGAGGTGTGCCAGGTAGAAGGATTTCCTGACTACTGTGGTAATGTGGTTATCAAAGGAGAGACTACTGTCCACCTATGTCCCGAGGTCACTTATCTCACTTTCAGTGTTTAGTGAGCTACTGTCTATGTGGTAGTTTATGGGTACTGAGTTTTTCCCAAAGGGGATGACAATGCACTTCTTGGCATTGAGCTTAAGGCCGTGAGTTTGACACCAAGCATCTGTCTCTGTGAGGCCTTTTTGTAGAATGTCTATTTGACACAAAGCATCTGTCTCTGTGAGGCCCTTTTTTAGAATGTCAGCATCATTAGGTGATCCTAGTATGGCTCCCAGTTTACAGTCATCTGTGAACTTTTTTAGCAAAAGACCTTCTGTGTTGGCCTGCACTTCAGAGAAGTAGATGCCGAACAGGAGAGGACCCAGGACCGAACCCTGTGCTACTCCAGTCATCACTGGTCTGAAGTCAGACTTGGAGTCGCTACTTTTACTGTGTGGGTTCTGTCAGTGAGCCAAATGACCACCCATTTTGTGACATAGTGTTTTATGCCTAGTTTAGTGAGTCTATCTATAATTCCAGAGTGGGGGATGGTATCGAAAGCCTTGCCGAGGTCAAGCTAGGCTGTGTGCACTACCTTGCTCTCGTCTACAGCTCTAGTGACTGCTTCAAAGATGTCAATCAGGTTTAGTAGACATGATCTACCTTTTATAAATCCAAAATGAGTGGGGTCCAGGGTTTGGAGGTTACCTATGTCTTTGTTTATAAGCTCCAAGATGATATGTTCCATGGCCTTGCAGACCAGGCTCATCACGCTAATGGGGCGGTAGTTTCCGGGTTCCGTGGTGGCTCCCCCTTTGTGGAGTGGGATAACTGTTGCTGTGAGCCATTCTGTAGGCACATAGCCTGAGGTGAGGCTATGATTGAACATGGCACTTAGGTGGGGTGCCAGTTTGTTCTGTAGTTTGTGCAGTACGCAGCCTGGGATGTTGTCTGGTCCCATGGATGCTGTGTTCTTGGCTTTGGAGAGTGTGGTCTTTACTTGTTCATCCATGATTACAGGTTCTTTGCATTCTTCCTGTATTATGATGAGCACTTTGGAGGGTGAGAGGGGGGTAAAGTTAGCACTGAACCTATCTGCCAGGATGTTGGCAATATCGGTTGGTTCTGTATATTTAGTGCCATTGTGCTGTAGCTCAGAGCAGATCTGAGTGTTGCCATTGAGATTCTTGACATAGCTGTAGAATGCTTTGTGGCTGACTTTGGAATCAGTGGTGATTTTATTTTCATAACTGCCTTTAGAGGATTTTATGAGGGATCTTCTTGCTGAGGCTGACCAGGGAGTTCCTCCAATCTTGGGATTCTACTCTTTTTTGCAACAGCTTCTTCCTTCTGTTGTAGAGTGTGTTTATGGCAGGGGACCACCAGATTGGCTACCTTTTTTTGGAGGATAGTGTCTTGGTTCTGTTGGGGATGGCACGATCCATGCACTCGTGTATGTGCTTATACAGTGCATTTGTGTAAGATTCAGCAGTTGTACCTTTATTTTCCATCTGCATGGGTGTTGTGAAGTTTGCCACTTTTGTCATAAGAAGCATGAAGCTGGCCTTGGAGTAGTTTTTGATGGTGGTTTCCTTAATGGGGGTTGGGGGTGGGATATGGATGTCTAGGGTGATTAGCTTGTGGTCAGATCTGACCAGAGAGGGGTTGACCTCTGGCAAGGAACACCGGTTACTCATATCGGTAATGACCAGGTCCAGGATATTTCTGCCCCTGGTGGGGGTGTGGACAAGCTGATCCAAGGCATTGGAATGAGTTGGTACATGAGTAGTTTTCCCAGTTGATAGTGGGGTAGTTGAAATCACCCATAATCAAGGTATTGGGTTGTACCTTAATATTTTCCAGTATCTTAAGAAATGAAGAGTGGGAATCCTGGGGCATGGTGAGGGATCTGTAACAAGCTACAACCTGGATTGCAGTCTTGCCCAGTGTTAGTTGCACTTGGATAATTTCGGATGCATTATATTGAGCAACTAGCCTGGTGGCGTGGATATCCTTAATGAATATGAGCACGCCTCTGCCTTTAGTGTTTCGGTCCAGATTAGGTGGCCGAAAGGTGTGGTATGAATTATAGACTGGTAATGCAGGGATGCTCTCTGGAGTCTTGAACCAGGTCACTGTCACTGCACAGATGTTGATGTTCTCCATTTTAAGGAGTGCCTTGAGTGAGTGCATTTTGAGGTTTAGACTTATAGCACTGAGTAGCATTACCCTCAGAATTTGCTTGCTTGCACCTGTTACGGTGGTGAATTTAGCATTTGAACCTTTCCTAAAAAAGGCACTATAGGGGTGGCAAGAGCCTTAGCCAGTATCCAGAATCCCAGGGTGTGACAGGTGCAGGCGATCTCTGGCAAAGCATCGTAGTCTGTCGACCATGTTGTCCCAGGCAGACAGATACTGTATCCCTTAAAAATGACACCAGAAGCTTATCCAATTGCTGAAGTCAATTATTTTGTCCTTGTACTATGGTATCATTCTGGGCGATGGCAGGATGCTACTCAGGGCTAGAGTCATACCTGCCTAGGCTACAAGATCCAAAAGCTCCTCCATGTCTCTTTTCATGTAGTCCAGGGAGGTATGTCTCAGGTCATTCACACCAACATGGACAATGACATAGTCATATTTGCACTTGTTGTGGAGTGACCTGAGTGCGTGCATTATGTGGCAGATCCTGGCACCCAACAGGCAGCTGACAGTAACTTTCTCCTTGTTTAGTCTGGTGAGTGGGACATCAGTGTGCCTGACTATAGAGTCACCTATCAGTAGTGTGTTGGGTATGTTGTTTTGCCTTATGGGCTGAGGTTGAGTGTCACACTGATTTTGTGGGCTATGTGTCATTTGGGTAGTGTTGGTGGGTGGTGATCATCTGCGTTTCAGCTTGGGAGGTCTCTGTTGCTTGGGCAGATTTTTATTGACAGCCTCCGTGAATGTGGGTGTGTGCTTTTTGTTTCTATGTGTGGGTTTTGGTAGTGTGGAGTTTGAAGGACTATGTGTTGAGTGTGGTGTGGTGCAGGTGTAAACCTTCTCCTCTTGACTGTCTAGTCCAGTCTTGGCTGGAGAGAGCTTGGCTTCCAGTTTGGCTACATAAGTGCATCTCTCACAGGTTTTATACATATATATATATATATATATATATATATATATATATATATATATATATATATATATATATATATATGTGTATGTAGGTCTGTGTCATAAACTGAATCTTCATTTCATTGAAACTACTCAAATGGCCAAATCTGTTTCATTAAAAACATATTTCACTGAAAACCCATTTCATAGAAAACCATCTTCAAAAGAAACATATCTTAAAAACCATGTTTTTGAAGGTGGCAAGTGCTCTGCACCTAGTACCAACCTAAGAATATCCCTTACTAATATATATGTGCATGTGTGTGTGTGTGTATATATCTATATCTATATCTATATATATCTATCTAACTGAGGGTACAACATAATGCTGAGCATTGCAGTTCAAACATACTCTGTTAGACTGCCTTCTGTAATAATTCGTATGACAAGAAATGACACCATTGCAATCTTTGCATGTACTATCTGATTCAGCTTTTGCTAGGCTGCCACTATTGACAGGCAGTAGTAATGCAATGAGATTAAGCACATCCTGTCCTGCTGTGTCTGGCCCCTCCTCAATAGTACCTGTGTAGGCAGACTTGTTTGTATATCTGAATATATGTGACAATCCCATACACCTTTTGTACAACAGCAATATGGTAAAAACTTACAAAGGCAAGCAACATACACAGATGTCAGGGTGCAGGATGTGACAGTGGCATTCCTGATATACCTGTCAGAGAGAGAACTATGGTGATATCAGCCATTGGCATGCTCATGATGAAGGTTTGGCAGCGTAAATTGGCACTTCATCATGGCTATACTAACCTGGTGTATCCCTGTCAGTGACATGTGGAATCATTGCCAGTCTAATTCCCTCATCCAGGAGTAAATGTCTAGTCACTGTAACTACACAGGACACAAGAACTGCTCAAGGGAATCTGTAATAGAAGTCCTCTACCATTGGCTAGTCTTTCCCTAGTAATGGCCTATGCTTTTGTGTGGGCATGGCGGCGCCTATCTCTGACCTTGTGGTGGATCTGTGTAGCTGTCTTGTTGTGCCATCAAAAATATTTACATCTGTCATTATGCCATGCTACACTTGATCCTTCAAGGTCTTGTCTGCCTTGTCCGTTTTAAGTATTCACCTGCCATGGGAGCATATAGCTTGTAGGTGTACCTCTATTACTGCCATGATAAATTTCTACAGCCTCTGTCTCTCTTTAGAAACCATCAGAAATTTTGGACATAAAGGTGGAACCCATTTCATATGACAGCCCACAATCCTTGCTGCAGTTGTGCCAACAATATGTTTCATGGCTACTATACTGTGTTGGCATAGGGCAGCTCCCAGCAGCATGCCCTGCAGTGGCACTGTGGGTATAACTCATAAGGTAACCTACAGCCTTTGATGTGTATATATAGACCAGAGGCATAAAATAACCTTGCAATATGTTCCACTCACATAGACACTTCCACAGCTAGATCCAAGTTCCCAGTATGCACCCCCCACTTTCAATTCCAGTGAATGTCAGTTAGATCTTTAAAGTGTGCAGTGCTTTGTCTCACAGACCCACCAATTTCTGTTACCAACCAGCAAGGCTACCCTGACAATTCCTGGCACAGTGATATATCACATGTACCTGTGGCCTGTGTGTTTTCACTCCCAAACAACAACATTCTGCTGTGATGTGATTTATATAAATTTAACTTCAGCATTTGATGGGGTCATGCACAAAACTGATCAATAAATTAGTACAATTAGGTACTGATGTACTGTTGATAAGATGGATAGCTACATGGCTTACAAATAGGACATGGCAAGTATCACACACCAACTGGACAGGTTGGTTACACTCAAGGTGTCCCACAGGGCTCTGTACGAGGCCCTTAATGTTTAGATTGTATCTTTCAGACCTTACTTTTTCATCTGAGGTGTTCTACAGTCTATATGCTGATGACCTGAAATTGGGCAAACTGATTACAAGTGTTACAGTAAGGCATGTCTGCAAAATAATTTGACTAACTTGGCCAGTTGAGTACAGGAGAATAATATGTTGATAAATACATCAAAAACTAAGCATATGAGATTTGGGAGACATAAACTGAAAGGTGAATATTTAATACAGCACACAGTGATTGAAACTGCAGACTCATTTAAGGACCTGGGCATATGATAGATTCAGCTATGAGTTTTTCTAATCATATCAACCAATTGGCTAATGATAGTTATAGAACTATAGGTTGTATAAAAAGATTTATAAAGTCTAGGAAATCAAACATAATGAAGTCATTGTTTGCTAGTTACATTAGACCCAAACATGAGTATGGAATAACAATATGGAAACCCTATAGGCAAACAAGCATGAATAAACTGGAAAGAGTACAGCGGAAATATACTAAGGGCATCCATGGATGTGAAAATCTAAGTTATTATGAAAGACTAAAATATTTGAACTTGTACAGTGTCTCTTACAGATATTTAAGAGGAGAACTTATTGAGGTATATAGGGCATTTAGGAACATACCTCTAGGAATGTTTGGGGTTATCAAAAAGTACTAGAGAATCGTCAGATAACCTATGTAGAAGATTCTATAGGAATGAGAAGTGTACTAATTGACTCTCTGACAGAGTAGCTGATGCTTGGAACAGACTACGAAATTACATTAAAGCAAGTACTAGTTTAGATATTTTTAAGAACAGCCTGGGCAAGCTAGAACAGCTTTAATGCCCATGCTTGAAACATTTGTATGTATGCATGTATGTTTGTATGTATGTATGTAATAATTTCTTTAATTTTAATTTAATTTCTCCAAGTCTTTTATGTTTCTAATACCATGACGGGAATGGACCCCATACCTAAGTCTGGGTATAATTAAAGTTCTTGAAATTAGTATTGTTTCAGTCTTAGATATTAGCTAAAAGTGCTCTTCACAGCACCCGTAATGTTTCCTGAACTGACTCCTTCTGCAGTTCACATGGAGTTACATGTATTGGCAGCATATCAAATACAGTTGTAGATTTTTTCTATTAGATCCAATGCTCCTACTACTATTGAAATAGTCTGGGTACCTTTCTTCCATATTGCTCTTGCTTCTGCCTGCAAATCCTGATATTTTATGACTTTGTATCTCTGTATGTGATATACTGTGATCTCTGGGTGTAGCAATGTCAACACAAACATGCATGCATACTTGTATATATAGTGATTAGGCCCTAGAGCTATCAAGGAGCAGTGATGGTTGTAATTGAAGTTCATACACTCTGTCACCATACCGAGCATCCAAAGTATTTTTAAAACAGTTCAGTCCCTTAAATGATCTTATGTGTACAGGCAAACTATTCCAAGGATGGGTAATCTTGACACTAATAAGTATCTAACATTATGTTTATGCATTTTGGGAATGAATTTCACGTTCTGTGTTTTAGTATTTTTAAACTATTATTAACCTCAATATTAAGCAACATTTCCAATCTAATATCATAAAAAGTATTAAAAGCAATTATAACTTTTCCATAAGTATATATAACTAATAGAAAACAAATTCAAATATTTGCACCTAGAGTAATAGTCTAAATTTTTCAAGGAGACTATCCTTTTTGTGAATCTCCTTTGAGTCCTTTCCAGGCAATTTATTTTTACCTGTGTAAATGCACAAATTGTTATATTATATTCAATAATGAGACATATATGTTTCACATAACTCATATACATAGTGTTAATTTCTTGCAGTAAGACTTTTTAACAACAAAAATACATATACTTAAAAGCCTTGCTTGAAACATCTTCAATGTGTCCTTTAAAGGACAAATTATAAGAAATATGAATACCCAAATCCCGATAAGAATTCACTACCTGAAGTTCAGTAGATGACAAATAAATAGAATGCCTTCTTATTAGAAAAGTACATTACTTTGCATTTATCCACACTAAATGTAAAAAGAACAGTAAGCACCTAATTATTCAAACTTGAAAGATAGTTGTTAAGCTGGTCAAAATCAGATCTGTTTTAAACCCTATCTTACAATCATATGCATATTTAAATATCCAAAATGTATAATTTTTTTGGTGTGATAGAAAATACTATATGAAATAAGAAAGGCCCTGAAACAGAGTTCTGTGGGACATCTGATTTAACAAATGAATAGTCAGAATAAACATTATTTATCCTGACTCTGTATTCCCTATTACGTAATCAGAACATTATCTATTTGATTATAGAACAGTTAATATCAGATTTTAAAAGACACTGTCTAATAACCTGATGAGGTAGGCTATCAAAAGCCTTAGCCAAATCTAGAAAAAAATAATAACAGCTGGTGTAAGACCCATATCTAGGGCTGCAGTAACCTGATCATAAAAACCTATTAAATTACTCTGAGTAGATCTACCGCTAATGAATCCATATTGATCCAATTCCTTAATATCCATGTTTGTACTAGTCTTATTCATGAACTCTATCAGTCATCTTTTAAATGTTTCCATAACAAAGAAGTTAAACTAATAGGGCTATAGTTTTTTATCATTTCCTTGTTACCATTTTTATAAACAGGGAGAACACATGAAAGTTTCCAAGAGTTAGGAACACATGCATTAACTAGCAGTTTATTAAATATTAAATATAAAACAGTTGATAAAACATTCTTCATTCTAAATAATTAAATCAGGACCCATTGAGGCAGATCACTTAATTTTATTTAATGCTGAAATAATTGCTGACTTAGGAACTATTGGATCTATGCCTAATACAAAATTAGATAAATTACAATTATCTGAATCAACATCTGAATTACATTTTAAAAAGTAGCAATTAAATTTACTAACTATAATATTCTCATCACAGTTTATCACATTATCTAATTTGATAGAATTAACTGTTGAAAAGTTTTTATTTATAAAATGTATATATTTATGAAAAACATTTTGTTAGGCATATCACTGATCAATTTACATTGATAACTTTCCTTAGAATTTCTAATTTCATATTTCAAAGTTTACCAATTTTATTAAGTTTATTTTTATTAACAGCTAAGGAAATTCATTACACCTCTGTGTGCTTATTTTTTATGTCTCTACAGTCTGTTAATTGATTTTGACCACCAAGGAGCCTTCTTAAAGGTAGATCTAGTAAAATCTGTAGTTTGCATAAAATAAGAACCTAAAATATTTTCAAGTCTAGAATAACCAAACTCATAACCAAAATGTGAAAATGATGAGAATGATATTCATTTCATCTGATTTATTCGGTTACACAAAACATGAAAATCTATATATTTAAATTATTCTTAACCACATGTGCCGAACATTGAATAACAGATAGTAAAGTGAAAGTAATCATATTATGATTAGATCCACCAAGAAAAGAAACAACTTCTTCTGAATAAATAATATCAAGAACATTAACTCAACAATATCTGGTATGTTTGAACTTCTTGTGCTAGAGGTAATCAATTGAAACAAGCCATGGAAAGCAAGAATGCTAAGAAATTCTCTTTCATAAATTGTTACAAGATATTGACTATACACTGTTTAGATAATTAAAATCACCAAGAAGGGTTATGTTAGATTTATACACAAATCAGTTATCCAAATTATTTAAAAAATTCAAATGAACTTCCCTAGACTTATTTAGAGCTCAGTAACTCAAAACAACAACAAGTACAGTCCTATATGTTTTGACAATTAATTTGACAGCAATAATTTTATACTCAACATGAAGATTTAATAAATTCAATGGGATAGAATTATGAACACATAACATAACATGTCCCCCATGAAGATTGGGTCTAGGGCATTCATGTTTAGTAAAATCATTAAGCAGGAAACTTAAAGAGTTCCAGGATTTAGTAATAGTGACAATATGATTTTTATTTAGAAGTACAAGACCAGATAATTCCTCGAATTTATTGTCTTAACATTTGGAATTACAGAGAAAAAAAACTTAGTTCCATTATTAAACAAATTTCCTTACGGGGGTATCTGTAGATCTTTTACCTCTTTCTAAAAAATATAAATACAGTATAAATTTTGTAAGCTGCAAATGATGCACCATAGTCATTCAAGTGCAATAAATCTCTTGAGAATAATCTATAATTCCAGACACAATATTCCCAGTAGGTTATTAATTTAATATTATAAACTAAAGTCAGTTGATGCAACCAAGTATTTTAGGCATGAGCCTTAGTGAACAAGTAATCAGACCAAAAAGGGGATGGAATAATTTCACTAAAAATAGAGATAACGTTATGGGTCTCTAAAAATTCCAGTCAGCTGATGCAACCAAGTATTTTAGGCATGAGCCTTAGTGAACAAGTAATCAGACCAAAAAGGGGATGGAATAATTTCACTAAAAATACAGATAACATTATGGGTCTCTAAAAATTCCAAAATTGTAAATAATGCATTTTTCATATGATTAAGAGGTGTACTTTTAAAATAATTTACATCAGCAGGGATGACCATAACCTCATATTTTGGTTTAACCAAACATAGTTTAGACAAAAAATGAGGGTTGTCAGATAGTTTCAATCCTGCTAAAGCTGACATGGTCAGAAATTTTTTATTTAATTAACTCAAATGTTTAATAACTGGCTTCAGCACAGAATCACTTATTATTAATAAGAGGTCATTGACTCCAAAATTTAGTAGGCTGTCGCCTGCTAATTCATCTTTTTGCTTTCCACCAAATAAACTTTTTACTTCTGCTATAGTGATGTCATCCTGTGAATTGGTCAAAGTTATGTGATTTAGCACTGTGGAATCAGTAGTAGTAGCAGTTGTCCTATTATTTGAAGAGCAGTTAAATATGGTTCATCTGAAACTGAAGCAGGATTGGGCAAGGAGTCAATAATAATGCTCTCTTTCACTTCAGAATAATGAGTTGTAACAGCTGGACATTCAGCAAAAATGATGAAATACTTTAGTCTTTTTTTTCATGGACTACTATATTTGATTTTCTTGCATTCTATTTTTTGAACTGTGGGTAATGGGTGATCCCAGGTGAGGTATACATCATCATTCTCTGTCAATGCTTTGTAGTTCATGTTTTAATGTGGCTCCGCTACTTCTTTACTGCAGTGTTTGCACAATCCTCAATGCAACAGTCTTGCCACACTTTTGTGCCATTCAGTGCAAAGGCCCTCTGTCATGAGTATGCCACACCTAGCAACAAGATGTGTGATTGCTTCCAATTCTTTTTTACAGAACCTACATCTGTGTGTTTCTCCCACATGTTCAATGGACTTTATAAATGGATGTGTACATAGTCCATGATTGTGGGCTACCATTATTAACCTTGCATCTTTTGGTTTCAACTCACCTTTTCTAAATGCATCTATATCACAAGATCGAAAGCTAAAAATAGCAAACGCTCTTTTATTGAACTTCAAAATGCAAAACCTTAAAATATCGAATGAACAGATGTACAGGCAAAATACAGGCTTATTTAAGCGTTCACTCTTCTGATAGGAACCCTTCTAAACCCTTCCTTCATCAAATACTGATCAACATGAGGTTGCTCCAGGAGATCTCTAGACATTCCACTATATTTATGCCTTTTCCACATTTCTTTCCTTCTCAACTGATCCTTCTCCTTATATTCTTTTTTTTGTTTTCTGGCACATTCAGATGCTGTCTGATTTTTGTCAACTTCTGGTTTGATTTCCATTCTCACTTGACACTGGACTTTACTATGTTTGGATCTGACAAGGTCAGCAGATCTGTATTCAGTCTTATGACTGCAGATCTATAGATGTAATAAATTTTGAGGAGGCACATACCTCCTTCAGAAAATGGAATATGTAATTTTGGGTGTGCCTTAGTTGAAGGGTGGATGTCGGGCTGGCATTTTGGCACCATAAAAATCTATTGCCAATCATAAGCGGACTGGTGACCCCTAACCGGGAAAAGCTGAAAGACATTACTTACTAATGTTTATATATCATTTGATAAGTGTGAAACGTTTTTCTTGTTTTCCTGTTCAACTGATCTAATACCTGTTATGGCCAGTCAATCACATCAAAACTGTAAGTGAGAACAGGAACAGCAAATTGGTTTATAGCCTGAACTTTATTCCTAAATGTCAAAGCCATTTTCAATATTAGTTTAGTCTTCTGAAATATTCCTTACTGAGTTTTATTCCCATTTGTTCATGTTTTATTGCTGATCCTTCATTAATTCCCAAATATGTATACACTCCATCCTGCTCAAGTTACTTTATATCACATTCCTGTCACAGATTGATATTTTTTGGTATTGCAACTTTCTTGCTTTAAATGTTGCATTTGCACAGTTATCAAGACCAAATGTGCTTTCAGCTCCTGATCTGATGAACTATGCAGTTTTAAGTCATCTGGAAAAACTAGATGAGAAGTCTTTAAGCAAGGTTGTTTCTGGAAGCCAAATTATAACCAAGATCTAATCTGTTAAGTAAACAGCTTGAAGAGTTAGCATCAAGACAAAACAACAGCAGTGAAAAATAATCACCCTGGAATATCCCCGTTGAATTTTTCTCCCTGGGATAATAATTTGCCCATTGTCATGGCTTAACTGCAAATTGATTTGCCACTGTTTCATGGGCACTGTCATTTAATTAATTTAGTTTATCAGTGTACGATGTATCTTATGCATCTGTAAGCAAGGGAGCCCGCAGGATTTTTTGCAGGGGGGTGCAAACCCAGAGCCCCGCCCACTCCCCCCACACAGTCCCCCCACAAAGCCCCCCCCATGCAGTCCCCTGCCACCCACACAGCCATTTCAGTGTCCCATTATTTGGCTATTTCTCCCCAGTTGCCATACACACTGTTCAAAACTCTATGTGCATACTGTTTTATGCTTTACTTCTACGATATTACAGATATTTTGATTTAATTTACAAATTTTATAGCGCAAACACTGATAGACATTTGCTAAATGAAGTAATAGTCTTACAATGAAAACAGTCTTGGCATTAAAACTTCTCTACCTTTGAAAGTCGCATTAACTGAAACAGCACTGAAACCCACATTCAAAGGAAATGCATCTGGCCATTGGCAGGTTAAGTTTACCTTTGGGCTGTTTTTAAATCATTGGCCCCTTGCACACATTTTAGGACCATGCAAAAGTTCTTTAATACAATCAGGAAGGTGAATCAATTCTAATATATAATAATTGAATTATATCCCTTGTATAATACAGCACCTTATAGTTTTGAACATTTTCCCAGTAAGCAATGAAATAAAACATATGAACCAATAATGACAAACTGCCCAATTTCATTTCAACCATAAAAGGCCACTCAAACGTCTGTCATTAGAATCCACCAATATCAGTTAATATGTACAATTTCTGCAGAAGTAAGTCATCTGAATAATTCCACATTAAAGAGATCTGAAACTAATGAATAGGTTGTTGTTAGAAAACAACTTTATATTTCAATGTTTCATCTACAACTTCAGCGCCCTTTGTCCTTGAAGAATAAATTGCCTGTGTTACATTAAAAAAGGTAAGTTGGTATATTGCAATAGAGAACGGCTGGCAAGCTGAAAAACAGGTTCATAGTTACTAGGCATGTCATCCAAAGGAGGACATACTCAGGTCTGCAGCACCCCACCCCCTTAAAATACAAATCTGCATGCTGTGGGAGCAGAAACTATAGCCCTCTGCATCAAGATGCAACTATGCTACCTGCTGCGTTACTAAAACTGCTGTAAAATTCTATACGACAACAGTGATACCATTTGCTGAACAAAACAGTTGTACATTTTAAGCAGTAAACTTCTCTCCCCTTAAGCTCAATTCCTTGAAAATAAATTCCACTTGCTAACTCTAACTAGGATGTTTCACTCTTTCTTACACACAGACAGACCCAGACACCTCAACATCTCAGTGCAAGAAATCTGGACAAAGCCTAAAATAAATAGGGACAGATTATAAATATTTCTGTGATGAACTTAAAAAATTGCTAGAACAGGATTTGTGTTAGTATGCAGTTTTTTAAAGGATATGATGTCTAAAACTCAAACGTCTGTCTTTATTTAGCAACTCCAATCCTTTTTAGGAGGAATATGGGGCAAAAATCTGGACATTCCGCAAAAACCTGGACAGCTGAGGGGTATGCTACCTCCCTCTTATACATACATACATACATACATACACACTCACAAAGGCCCCAAACTAGGGACACATTTAGAAAGTAGCTAGAACAGAATTTGTGTTACAGTGCATTTTCTGAAGGATACTAAGTCTGAAACTCCAATGCATGTCATTATTTAATAACTTTACTCCTTAGCTCATCTCTGTGATTTGTCAAAAACAGAATTTTTATGAGGAACAGACCAAAAATATAAGGCAAAAATCTAGACATTCTATAAAAATCTGTACAGTTGAGAGGTATGCGTCACACACATACACCCCCTACCTCCTTAGAAAGTGGCTAGAATGTATGCATTTTCTGAAATATATGAAGTCTAAAGCTGAAATGTCTGTCATTATTTTCTGACTTCAGTCCTCAATGATTTCCTAGAAAAACACAATTTTATGAGAAAGAAACTGAAAATATGAGACAAAAATCCAGATAATTGCGAGCCGAGGTCATACCTCTCAACCTCTTAGAGCAAAAAATCTGGACAAAGCTTAAAATGATGGTGGGACAAATAGGGATGGAGTTTAAATATTGCCCTTACAAACTTGGAAAGTTGGTAGAATAATAGGTTTTGCATTACCATGAATTTTCCAAAGGATGTGGCATCTAAACTCAAATGTCTATCATTATTTAATGACTTCAATCCACGGCTATGTGCCAGAAAGGGACAGATTTTAGGAGGAACACACCAAAAATATGAGGCACAAATCTGGACATTTTGCAATAACCTATACAATTGAGAGGTAAGGCCAAGTTTTGAACCCCTGACTGTAGATGTGAATGTCATGGAAAGAGTGCATGACTCTGCAAAACACTGTGTGCTCACAGAAGCAGTTAAGTTCCTCCTCATTGTCACACTTGTGCAGTGGGATTCAGGCCAGCAAGGGCCACCAAAACAAAGTGACAGCCCAGTTTCTCATATTAATGGGGAGGAAGTGGAAGAGAAGAAAAAAAAAAAAGAGAAAAGGGAATAACAGAGGAAACCCAGAGGGTCAACCATAAGCAATACGTGGATGGTTACAAGGGTACCTTTTGTGGAAAAGGGTCTCATTTTTTTATTAGAAAAAGATGGTAGCTGGGGAAAGTAGTGTGGAATGGGCTGTTGGAGAGGTAGACAGAGAGAGAAGGGAATGTTGTGGAGGCGTACAGTCAAACATAAAATGCAGATATAGATGGGCATGGTGATATTTATACAAACAGTGGGATCATCAATCGGTAGAAACATGCTAATAGAGAATGGAAGCTTGGTGATTGGAAGGACTGGATAACAAGGTACAGTGAGTGGCAAGTCACGGTAACACAGGGATAGGGGACAGAACAGGATGCATGGCAGAAGGTACACTATCATAAATATATCAAACATTGGCAATAACCACTAAACTCATAAGGAGGGCCTTGGCATGCAATGTTAGAGGCTCTTGCTCTGTCAGTGGCCACTAACATATGATGCCTGCTATAGCTGCTGCTATCACTTGCATTCTGCCATCCTGTAGATTGGCAATTCTTGGTGATCAGGAGATCACTGTATCCCCGTGCATCTGTGTTGTACATTTCCAAATCACTCTGCAATTTTCAGTACCACTGTTTGCATATTCCCTGTGCCTTGTTTGCATAGAACCTCATTTCCACACCATTATGCAGTTGCATATCGTGCATGTCACACTATTTCCCCCTAAAGACCCTGCGCTACTTATGCCTCTGAATATCCTCTTGCTTGCACTTCACTGCTGTTCATGTTATTTTGTACATCACTCGCACTCCTACCTCCCTCTTACTTACACACACACACACACACACACACACACACACACACACACACACACACACACACACACACACACACACACACACACACAAACCCCTACCTACTTCTTAAATAAATGCATATACAACCCTACCTAATTCTTACATAAACGCATACACACCCCTACCTACTTCTTATATAAACAACACATATACACCTCTACCTACTTCTTACATCCACACACACCCCTACCTACCTATCTATTTCTTACACACACACACACACACACACACACACACACACACACACACACACACACACACACACACACACACACACACACCTCTTAAACACTTAAAACACACCTACCTCTGCACTTGTACGTTCGTCCGTAGTCCAAACATCTCCTGAAATTCAAATTCCGCGTGGAAGATGAAAACGTAATCCATCGGTTGCGCAGAAGGAGAAGACGTAAACAAGTCGCAAACACCTGCTCCATCTTTGCATCTGTACATAACGGGTGTTCTTAAAGAAAAACGCCCTTAAAAAAAAAAAAAAAAAAACGAAAATTAATCTCCAGGCCAGCTAGTTCCAGGGGGGTGCAAGTGCACCCCCTTGCACCTGCTTGCAGGTGCCCTTGTCTGTAAGCACTTCTTTATCTATGAATGTGGGATGCTGTCAAATCTTTTTTTTTTTTTTGTAATCTATCCATGCCATAGTTAGATTCTTTCCCTTTTCTATAATTCTCTATTATGGGTTTATTTAGCAACAAATGATCCTTTGTTCTACATTATTTTATTACCCTTGTGTTTTATTGCCATGATTGAGTTTTCTTTTAAATGACTATAAAATCTATCTGCGTCAATTCCAGTATACAGTTTCCACATCATCAGAAGGCACGTTATTGGTTTATAGATTTTAGGATGACTTACATGTTCACTCTTAAGGGGGAATATCATTTTTCCTGTTGTTTACGAGGTTGGTGTCTGTTCTGGATGCACATATAAGTAATTCTTACTCAGGGTTAAGTCTTTGTGTAAATACTTTTAATACTTTTGGCCAGAAGTTAGGTACTGCAGCTGGGCCTGGGGTTTTCCATTTGAGAACTTTTCTTAATATTGTTTCAATTTCTCTAGATGTTACTTAATTCCATTTCATATCATGTACATTTGAACTCCTTACTGTTTCTTTTACTTCTTCTATCCATTCAGCATCTTTGTTATGTTCCACAGGGTGTTCATAAATATTTCTACAAAATGTGCCTATTTCTTCTTTTTCTGTGGTGTTTCTATTCCTTTTGCTTTGTTTTCCAGTTGTCTATAAAACATTTTTTGTCATTAGTGAATTGTTTATTTTGTACTTTTCTTTTTTATCAGTATATTGTTTAAGTTTATCTGCTTGTACTGATATATTTAGTTTATTATTTGCAATAGTGTATTATAGATCCTGGTCTCTTCTAATACTGTGAATTGATTTGTCTATCTTTCTACACATTTTTGTAGATCTGTTCCCTCTTCCATATTCTTCTAATAGTGAAACTTCTTGTCTTATTTGCTTTATAAGTTTCTCTATCTGATGGTTCCATGATGGCATTTTATTTTTCCCTTCCTTTCCCTTTATTGCTTTATGTTTTTGTGGTAAAGTTTTATCTGTTATTAAGGAAGAGGTTATTTGTTATTAATTTAGATGTTCAGTAATATAGCCTATATACTTCTGTTCATACCTCTCAACCTCTTACAGCAAAAAATCTGGACAAAGCCTAAAATGATGGGGGGGGGGGGGGGACAAATAGGGACAGATTTTAAATATTGCTCTTACAAACTTAGAAAGTTGATAGAATAATATGTTTTTCATTAGCATGAATTTTCTGAAGGATATGGAGTCTTAAAGTCAAATGTTTGTCATTATTTAATTACTTCAATCCTCAGCTATTTGCCAGAAAAGTACAGATTTTAGGAGGAACATACCAAAAATATGACACAGAAATCTGGACATTCTGTGAAAATCTGTACAGTTGAGAGGTATGCTTCAGTTATATCATATGAATTATTTCTGTTAATAGTCTTGATTACTGTGTTCATCTGTTTTATCAGACTTCTAACATTTTGGGTCCCATTTACTTTTTGCAAACTATTTCTTTCATCGATTTTAATATGTCTATCCATCTCTATTAAATCCAGCAACTCTTCCCTTAGGTCATTTTCTTCTAAATTGAAAGCACATTCTTTGCTTTCTGTTTCCTGTGGGCATTCTACAGAAAGTTCCAGAACATCTTCCCGTGAAGTATTCTCTTCAGCTGCATTCTGCATTACCTGCTGCTCATTCATATGGGAACTCATTTGCCATTCCCTTCAAATCATTGCTTGTGTCAGAGTTGCCACTGTTTCCCACTCCTTCCCTTACTGAGCAACTCCAACTGAACTTTTGTACTGGTTTCCTACTGAAGGCTCCAGAACATCATCTTGTGGCAAGTCATCAAATGATTCCTTTTCCACCTGTTTCTCCTTAGCTTGGAGGCAAATTTGTTTCATCAAGTGGTGTATTACGTGTGTTAAATTTATTACACGAAATCCTTTACTTCACAGGTAATCCGTAACTTCACTTTCTATTTCTTTATCTTCTCCGTTAATAATCCTCTTTTCTACTTCATCCATTGTTTTTTTTTATTTTATTTTTTTTGTATTGTAAAATTTTCCATATGTGGGTACCTTTGCCTGTATTTCTCTTCAAATATCTTTTCTGCTGCTTTTTTTCACTGATTAGTTGTGTTTTCTCCTTTGCATATATATTGCACCATATTAAATTTATTTTTCTTTCCCATGTTGATATTTCTTCTTCAGATGTCTACTGCTCCACCTGTTTCTCCTTAACTTGGGGACTCATTGTTCCATCATGCTGCAACGTAACCTGTGTTAGACTTTCTATACTAAATCATTCACTTTGTGGGTGTTCCATTACTTCGGCTTCTATTTGTTTAGCTTCTTCCTTACTAATCCTCCCTCGGTCTTCTCCTTATTTTGCAGAACCACAAGAGACTGTGGCTTTCTGATTAGCCTATCAGAGATAATGTGCAAGGCTTTTCAAGCGTTTGAGTAAGGATGGATATCGCTAGTGTTTCTGTGATATGTCATTTAATTGTACTACATGCTTGCATGCTAAAGTGTATTTCCTTTTTAGTTTTTCCCCATTATTTTTGTTTTTTGCAGGATCAGCTATGCAACAGGCAGTAGTGGGAAGATAGCTACCACACCCTGCAGCCACTGCCACATCAATCACTGATGCAACAGGCAGCAGTGGGAAGATAGCTACCATACCCTGCAGCCACTGCCAAATCAATCACTGATGCAACAGGCAGCAGTGAGAAGATAGCTACCACACCCTGCAGCCACTGCCACATCAATCACTGATGCAACAGGCAGTAGTGGGAAAATAGCTACCATACCCTGCAGCCACTGCCACATCAATCACTGATGCAACAGGCAGCAGTGAGAAGATAGCTACCACACATTGCAGCCACTGCCACATCAATCACTGATGCAACAGTCAGTAGTGGGAAGATAGCTACCACACCCTGCAGCCACTGCCACATCAATCACTGATGCAACAGGCAGCAGTGAGAAGATATCTACCACACCCTGCAGCCACTGCCACATCAATCACTGATGCAACAGGCAGCAGTGGGAAGATAGCTACCACACCCTGCAACCACTGCCACATCAATCACTGATGCAACAGGCAGTAGTGGGAAGATAGCTACCATAACCTGCAGCCACTACCACATCAATCACTGATGCAACAGGCAGCAGTGAGAAGATAGCTACCACACCCTGCAGCCACTGCCACATCAATCACTGATGCAACAGGTAGTAGGGGGAAGATAGCTACCACACCCTGCAGCCACTGCCACTTCAATCACTGATGCAACAGGCAGCAGTGAGAAGATAGCTACCACACCCTGCAGCCACTGCCACATCAATCACTGATGCAATAGGCAGCAGTGGGAAGATAGCTACCACACCCTGCAGCCACTGCCACATCAATCACTGATGCAACAGGCAGTAGTGGGAAGATAGCTACCACACCCTGCAACCACTGCCACATCAATCACTGATGCAACAGGCAGTAGTGGGAAGATAGCTACCATACCCTGCAGCCACTGCCACATCAATCACTGATGCAACAGGCAGTAGTGGGAATATAGCTACCACACCCTGCAGCCACTGCCACATCAATCACTGATGCAACAGGCAGTAGTGGGAAGATAGCTACCACACCCTGCAGCCACTGCCACATCAATCACTGATGCAACAGGCAGTAGTGGGAAGATAGCTACCACACCCTGCAACCACTGCCACATCAATCACTGATGCAACAGGCAGCAGTGAGAAGATAGCTACCACACCATGTAGCCACTGCCACATCAGTCACTGGATTCCCAGAGGTTATCAGGCTACCTCAATACAGGGTGATGAAGGTCACCCTTGGGAAGGTGAAATGGAGTTCCCACTACTTATTTATTTTATTTTACATTTTTTGACTGGGAAAGTCTGACTGGACACATGTCCATTTTCAGAGGAGGCCCAGGGAGAAGAGCTCCAGTTACATAAGAGGTACATTAACATATATGAACAAGTTAATATAAATGGTGGAATACACATACAAAACAGGTTTACAATCATAGGTAAATATGGCCAGTTAGCAAATCTCATAATTAGATAGTTGTCAGGTAGTAAACTCATTTTACAGTATAAAGCATTATGTGTACATTCAAAACATGCAGTATATTGCAGCCTTATACAGCTAGGATATAACAGTAGTTAGCAGGTTTGTATGTAGCTTTATAATGTTTTCTTAACTTATAAAAGCAGACAGTTAAATGTGAGAAACTAAATTTGAGATTATCCATGAGTTTAGATATTTCATACTTATAAAAGCAGACAGTTACATGTGAGAAGCTAGACTTAACATTGCCAATGAATGTAGATATTTCTAGTATTTCAGCCTTTACCCAGGGGTAAGACAAGAGCATAGCCAGTTGTTTTTGAGGTGGGTTTTTAGTAGTTTTTTTAATTGTGTTGTGAAGTTATTTGATGTTACTTGGGCAGGTAGGGAGTTCCAGCATTTGGAAATGTAGCAGCTAAAGAGAGATTTACCTGCCTCATTGTTATGTCTTGTAACTTCAAGGAGGTTAAGGGTGCTTGATCTCAAGGGTCTTACTGTGGTGTGAGGGTGTATTAGGTTTTGGAGGACTGGAATCGTATCTGAGTGATGGTATAACTTATATGCTAGTGATGATTGAGCTGAAGTAGTTGAGGGAACTCCAACCAGTTCAGTTTCTTGAGAATTACACAGTGGTGTGTTCTATATGCTGATTCAGTTGCAAATTTAGCTGTCTTATTATAACAGGTTTCTAGTTTGTGTAGTTCTGTTTTAAGGAGGTTGGTAAATACTGGGGATGCATAGAGGAGGGTGGATAGTAGATGTGTCCTGACTATTGTGGTTTTGGATTTCTTGGAGTGAAATTGCTTGTTCCGATAAAGGAGCCCCAGTTTTTTGTGAACTTTTTTACAGTTTGAGCTATATGTAAGTTGAATCTTAGGTGATTGTCTATTTCTACACCTAAACTTTTGGTATGGATGGTTGGGGTAATAACAGTTTTGTTATTAGAGGTAATAGTGAAGTTGTCTGATTGAGGGAAGGCTCTATAAGAGGTGAAGAGGAGTAATTTGGTTTTAGCTGGGTTAAGAATAGCCCACTGACACTACTGTCTTCCATCACCACCTGTCAGGAGTGGGAAGTGGTAGTGAAGACTTTTCTGCAGAGGGTGAAGTGGAGGAAACCACCTGGCTCTCTAGGCAGGAGGTACAGTGGCTTTTGGAGAAGGAGGTGGACTGGTGGCTTGAAACTCATATCAGCATCCCATGGTGTCTCCTTGCATCTTGTAAATTTGTGCATCCATCCAACTCTGATTGGTGGGCCACCAGGGACTGAGCCCACTCCTGATGTAAGCCATGGTAGTAACAGACTTCAGGGAGATTTGGGTTGAACTGGCAGGCCACTATATCACTCCCTCTCTCCCATTACTGTTTTCACCTTCTTTCTATTTTCCTGTCTTTATGCTGCTTGTCTTTTAGTCCTTTGCATCACCAATTGTCCACGCTTTGTCATGGCCTTGTTGCCACACCCTGTTGGTCTTTGTATGCATAGATGTTTGTACCCTGCCACCTTCCTTTTACCTGTCTACTTCCACCTAGTTCTATCTTGCCATCCTCACCATCTTCCTTTCTTCACCAGAAAAGTGCAATGGGCACTACTCTCAAAAGAAACAAAAAAACAAAAAACCTCCATTGCTCCTTTTTTTCCACCTCTTTTAAATGATAATCTTTCTAGCCACTACGCAGTAGTACCCTTGTGAAGGCTGCCAAAAGTGCACATTGCACAATTGTAAAGCTTACACCAGACGTAAGACTGCCATAGTTTGATCTCATCAGATCACATTACTGCATTTCACTGGCAGTGATATAGTGTGCCCACTCAGCACTGCACAACTGTGATTCTTTCACCGTCTTTCCAGACCTAGTGCACTACTGTCTTGTGCCTGCCTTTATGCATACAAAATGAGCACCGGGCCTCACTGCACCAATGTATCAGTGCTGTTTATCTCTGCACTCTTGCAGTAGCAATTTTTCTAAATACCCCTCTATATATATCTGTTTATTTGCTTGTTTGTTTGAAGGTGATTAATGTTGAGATTCATTACACTGCACAGCAATAATGCTGCATTTCAGCATCTCTCTATTTTCTAGACTTTATTTCTGTTACATTTTTGTCTGTTGAGCCTTAATGGTGCATTGAACACGTTGCATATTAATGCAGCAAATGCTACAGAAATTAAAACCTACTAGAAAATGTAGAGATAGTCCCCGGGATTCATGAAGCTTGCGCCAGGTGCAGGCGTAGCATCGGTGATCTAACACCAAATATGGCCACCGAGCGATTCAGGTACGAGCTGTTTCCACGTACTTTACCTGCGTATGCTACGCCCGCACAGCTCCCGGCACCTGTATGCTAATCACCCCATGTGCAGCAGTGTAGCATGCAAATAAAGGTATATAGCAATTCAGGAAGTGGTGCAGGTGTAGTGAAAGCATGCAGAAATGTAAACCAAAAAAATGGTTTACATTTTCGCAAACATAAAATTGGAGCCATGACAGTGGACCAAATACATGTATTATACTGTTAATATATGCCAATGGCTAAATATATAGCCATTGGCATAAAAAAACATGCACAAAATATAAAAAAGAACATTTAATGTTATGCCCACACTAACGCAAACTTAAAGCGCAGGGCATTGGTGCACAAACGGGATCACAATGAAAATAGAGTTATATGGAATAAAACTACAATGTAACACTTTTCATGATTTCCACATAATAGTCAATGGCATGCATGCTACACCACACCATGGCACAAGGGTTGCCAAGGGGCTGTGACAGTGTTCTGCACAGTAACTAGGAATTAGTAGGCAATGCCATGTAAATGAGAGGAGTAATAGTGAATCACAAATTCCCCGCCAGTGTAAGGATGTACCTCACAGCATAGTGTTACAACACCGAGGTGTGCCATGGAGACAAAGATGACATCAAAAGAGGGGTGCGCCACCTTTGCTGCAAGCACATTGGAGCATTGCTAATCCGGTTTGCCTGTTGCTAAGCAAAGCTGCAGGATAGGGATGTGGTGGAGTAGCCATAGCTTTGTTTAGTTGAGACCACACAAGGTAACCAAATGTGCATGTGAACGTGGATGAAAATGCATTGTAAACCTGGTAAACGGCTGTGCACAGTGCGCACCAGAGTGGAAACAGGAAGGATATGGGAAAAAAATAAGGAAATGCTGCAGCATGGAAATTGGAGTACAAATGAGTAATTAACACCTAGGAACCCACAGTGGGCCATTGACAACAGCTAACAAGGCTGTTAGCAGCTACCTGCAGAACAGGAAAGGGGAGGTGCCGTACTGCAAAGAAAACAGTACTGTTACAGCAGAACAAAGCAAAATTGCAGTAGATCAGCTACATAACACATTTCACAACACATTCCTGGGTAGGGAAAGTACAAAACAAAAAAGCCGGCAGCTGGATGCATGCCTGACAAGGGGAGGGGATTCGGGTTGAAAAGTGAATTAAAGGGCAACAGATGAATCATAGCAAGCAAGCATAATTCAACACCAAAGGCCTCACAATTGCAGTACTCACTGTAAAACCCATAACTAAGATACCCTGCAGCTAGACACACCCAATGGCATCAGCAGTATCCACAGCACAATAGTATAAAGTGTGAAAGCACCTCACACACACTTGTGTATTCCCATACACTCTGCACCATCGGTGTATACAGACGGGGAACTTTTAATATGTATATGTTAGGGGCTGCAATAGCTTTGATTCACCAGCATGTGTTGGAGACTGAAGGTGGTGTGGATGCTGATGCTGACAACCACCTCAGGCACCAGAGGAGGAGAAGAATGTTCAGACCCAGGGTAACCTACCAGGGGGTAAATTATCTGGAGATAGTAGAGCATTACAGGGTGGACAGGGACACCATACAGCAACTTGCTGAGCTGTGCTGGCCATGCCTCAGAGCCAGAAATAACAGAGGGAAACCCTTCCCAGTGGGCACAAAGGTATGTGTAAGCTTGAGAATGCTAGCCACAGGTACCTTTCAAAGGCCAACTGGGGATATCCTGGATATCTCACAGGCATCAGCATCCAGGGTATTCCACCAGTTCCTGGATGCCATGTTACCACATGCCAATGAGCACATATACTGCCCCCGAACGCAGGAGGAATTGACCAGCAATATGCATCTCTTCCACCCGGAGGTACTGGGTGCAATAGACTGCACGCACATACACATCAAGTCACCACCTGGTAAGCAGGGTAGGCGATACATAAACCACAAGGGATACCCCTCCTTCAACTGCCAGGTCATGTGCAATGCCCAGGGCATTATCATGGATGTGTGTACTGGCAGCCCTGGACGCTATCATGACTCCCACATCTGGCATGCCTCACAGCTGTATCAGATATTTGCTAGGGGGTCATCCCATATGGCCACCTGGTGGGGGATGCTGGCTATGCACTGGAACCATGGATGATGACTCCCATCAGAAATGCACACACACCCCTGCAAGAATGCCATAATGAGGCACACGCACAAACCAGAATCATCATAGAGTGTGTGTTTGGGATGCTGAAATCACGGTTCCATTGCTTGGACATATCTGGTGGATCCTTGCAGTACTCTCCAGGCACATGTGCCCACATCTTCATAGTATGTGCCATGCTACACAATATGATTCTGCGGAAACAGCTGCAGCAGGGACAGAATGGTGAAGGCCCTCACAGCCCACCACCATTGCCAAGGGCCCCACAGGCACAGAGGTACTCAGACCACGAACACCCTGAGTCAGCCCCAGTAGGCAGATGGAGATGTGCTCAGTATGCCCATGCCTTGGCAAAGAGGGAATGTATAGCACACACACTGACAGTGTAGGCACCTACGGACTGACACCCTTCTCCACCTGCACACACAGTAAACATGGATGGCACACACACAAGACCACCTGTAAATTGTCATGTATAGGTGGTCTACTGTGTGCATCCTACATAGGCAGCCCTCAACTATTGCACACATAACTGCTATTGGCACAAGGTAAGTCAACTCCTGAAGAGTAAATTAAGCTATCTGCATGTGCTGATACTGTATGTATAGGTTCATAGGTACGTAGGTAGGTACTTGGCTAACTGCCGAGGCCATTCATAAGCCTAGCCACAATGTGTCAGCTGTCGCCACCCCATTAATTAACTAACTGTCTCTCTGTGGAGCAGAGCCAATTGCGGGATCCCTGGGGTGTATCCACTGTTCCCCATCCACTCTGCAAGATTTCCCTGGAGTGTTAGTGAGGGGCTCCGTATAATGTAATTAGGGATGTAGTTCCAATGCATGGGGAGTACATGTGACAGGAATCTGTCACTCCAGCATCTTCCAGTTATGGTTGTGGCAAGGGGTAGCTCTTTACAGTGTATGGCTCACTGTGACATGGATTCCCATAGGTGGAGCATATCCATTAAGCCTGACTTGGACATGGCTTTGTTGGCCAGCAAAGATCACCTCTGAGTAAATGAGATGCCACTGAGTAATGCAAGAGTTCATTCAGTCTGGCAGCATGGGACATATGTCTGAGGCCAGTAATCCTCTTGGTGAGGTATGTTCGTGGACCCTCCAGCTGTTGGATGTGTCTTCTGTGGTACATCCCAAATGGGTTATCATACTCAATGATGGGATTGATTAGTGATGAGTAAAGGGGCACAATAACCTCAGTATGTCTAGATGCAAACCCCTAAGTAATCAGATGGCCTACATAGAAGGATGTCCTAACTACTTTAGAAATATGATTGTCAAAGGAGAGATCACTATCTAATGTAGTCCCACATACCCATTACCTCATCTGTAGTAAAGTGGCTGCCACTCATGTGTTAATACGTGGGTGTTTGGTTTTCCCAAAATGGAATGACCATGCAGTTTGTGGCCTTTAGCTGGAGGCCATGACTTTGACACCCTGTGTTGGTCTATGTGAGGCCCCTTGAAGGACGTCTGTGACAGCTGGACTGTCAGTTATGGCTCCCAGTTTGCAGTAATCACCAAACACAGTCTGCTGTAGTTCACCTGTGTTTACCTGTACCTCTGAGAAGTATATGGCAAACATTAGGGGTCCCAGGACTGAGTCCTGTGGGACACCAATTGTGACTGGTTAGGAGTTGGACCTGGAAGCTGTTGGCAACCCAACCTGTGATGTATGGGTGTATCTACTGGCTGATGAGTTGATAAATAATACTTGAGTGGGGAATGGTGTCAAAATCCTTGGCGAGGTCCAGGTAGTATGTGTGAACTGCCACACCCCTCACCTAAAGTCTAGGTGACTGTAAGATGTCAAACAGGTTCAGTAGGCATGATCTGCACTAAATCAAGCTGACCTGGGTTGGGTCGAGTGTCTGGAGGTTCCCATTGTCTCTGTTAATGAGTTCCATGATGATGCGCTCCATAGCCTTGCAGACCCGGCTAGTCAGGCTTATAGGGCAATAGTTCCCAGGGTCCATTGTGGTGCCACCTTTGTGGAGTGGGATAACTGTTGCTGTGCGCCACTCTGTGGGTATGTAGCCTGTAGAGAGGCTGGGTTTGAACAGTGTGTTTAGGTGAGGGGTTAGTTCATTTAGAGCTCTTGTAAGACACAGCCTGGGACACTGTCCGGTCCCAGTGAGGCTGTGTTTTGGCTTTGGATAGGGCTGTTTTAACCTGTGTGTCAGTGATTGCTGGGGCCATACATTCCTCTCGTATGGTTATGGGCCATTTAGGGGGTGAGAGGGGGGTGAAGTTTGCACTGAACCTCTCTGCCAAAATGGTGGCAATATCAGTCAGTTCAGTGTATTTTGTGCCGGTCTGCACCAACTCAGAGCAGATCTGAGAGTTCCCACTTAGGTTTGTGACATAGCTAAAGAACGCTTTGTGGTTATGTGTAGGGTCCTTGGAAATGTGTCTTTTGAAGTTAGCCTTGGATGATTTCATGAGGGATCATAGTTTCTTGCTGATACTGATCAGGGATGTCTGTCCTTCTAGGGATTTCGCTCTTATCTGTACTAGTTTCCCCCTTGTATTATAGAACCTGTTTATGACAGGGGTCCACCAGACCAGTTTCCTTTTCTTGGAGGAGTGAGTCTAGGTTTTACTTGAGATAGCATGATCCATGCATTCCTGCAGAGGATCAGAGTGCCTTTGTATAGGTTTCAGCATCTTGGACAGCATTGTCCATTGGCGTGGGGGCCGTGAACCTTTCCACCTTGGTCTTAAGCAATGTGAAGTTTGCTTTGGAAAAGATTTTCACGGTGGTTTCCTTGGTTGGGGTTGTGGGCAGAATGTGAATATCCAGAGTGATTAGTCAATGGTCTGATCTAACCAGCAAGGGGTTGACATCAGGTATGGAACACCGGTTGCCCATGTTGGTGATGACCAGGTACAATATGTTGTACCCTCTGGTGGGGTTGTTGACCAGTTGATCCAGGGCATTTGAGTTTATAAATTCTAGGAAGTGCTGGGCAAGGGAATTAGTACTTGAGTAGTTCTCCCAGTTAATGTTTGGGTACTTGAAATCACCCAGTATTAGGGTGTTTGGTAGGACCTGCATATTTCCCAGTGTCTCCAGAAATGCGGAATGTGGGTTCTGGGTCATGGTGGGTGATCTGTAGCAAGCTACAGTTTGGATTGCAGTTTTGCCCATTGTCAGTTGCACTTAGATGATCTCTGATGCATCGTGCTGCACCGCTAACCTGGAGGTGTGAGTATCCTTGATGAATATGGATACACCCCCACCTTTTGTGTTCCGGTCTGGGTTCTGTGGCCGAAAGGTGTGGTATAAGTTATAGCCTGGTAGTGTTAGGGTGCTCTCTGGAGCCTTAAACCAGGTTTCTGTTACTGGACAGATATCGATATTTTCCATACTGAGGGGTGCCTCGAGTGTGTGCATTTTGAGGTTTAGACCTCTGGCGTTGAGTAGCAATACCCTCAGTTACTGGTTACTTGTGCTATTTACGGTGGTGGGTTTATCTTTTGAGTCATGCCTAAAAGTCCACCTTGCCTAATATCTACTTCTCTAGTATTGTTTGCTAGCAATGACAGCTGTGCATGTGTACATGTTCTGCAAATGTGTACTGACCCTTGTTACAGGGCTGTGTCAAATGGCTATGTGCACACCTACATAGAGTGAATATTGACAGTAGAGACACACTGGTTGAACATTTAGATTTGTGTAGCCTAACCTCTCATTGCCAGACTAACAGCTGCTTGGAAATATGTTGACAGTACTGGTAATGAAACAGGGTGCATATCATCTTTAACTCCAGTGTGACATCTGCAGTAGGAGTGTAAGATGTAGGAAACTGCTGCCCATGTGTAATAGCTGCTTCATAGGTGATGGCGTACACTGTCTGATTATATCCTGATCATGTTGATAGTGGCAGCAGAGTGTGTTGATATTTGACTCTGTGTGGGGAGTGGGTGTCTGTGACCAACAGAGCTCATGGTTCTGCTGGGTATGTGAGTATATATCCAGACAAGGATACAGCCCTGTTCACACTTGCATCATCTGTAATCAACTATCAGGATGTGATATGGTGCTCAGAGGGGGTTTGCCACTAAAGGTAGCTACCATATTCCTATAATAGCTAGTGTTGCCATGTCCATAACACAAATATTTACATGTGAGCATCACAGTCTAAAACATCTTCATATGCAGTAAGTAAACTAAATACAGTATGTGGTACTTGTAGTACTGAAGGCTCATATAGGCATGTCCACAGCTACTGGTGTTTACTAATGTCAGCTTAGTGCATGTGGCCATCCTGGGGGAATGCAATCTCTATGCCATGTACACTGCCAAACCTGCCTAACACCATACCCCACACATTGTCTGGGATGCAGCTACAGGGGTGAGCTTGGAGGCAGTCCATTCTACACCCATGACTGAACTAGACAGTCAAGAGGTGTAGGTTAACACATGCATCTCATCACCACAACCAACACATACCCTTACCAGAACACAGTAAGGACACACACACACATTCCACCAGATATCACACACATCCACAGTGGCCTCTAAGTATCTGGCCAAGCAAGAGGCCTCCCAAGTTGGACTAGACAGATGACAGAATACAAAGACTGTACGACATAGTTTGCATAATTGTGTCACACCTCAGAACACGTGGCCAGAAACATGGCCAACAGTACTCATTTGTGAATGCAAACTCTAGCACTATGTTACACACTAAGCTATATGAGGGAAAACATACTGTCAACTGCCTGTCTGCCATGATTAGCCACATATCCATACACTCAGACCACCTTTAGAACTATACACATGTCTCTGGCATATTCTATGTTGTTGTGCAGGACCTGTGGTGCAGTAGCCTGGACTGCATGGAAACACATGTAGGAACTGTCAGGTCTTGTAGCCCATGCAGGTATGTCCCATGTCCTGAGTAGCATTCTGCCATTCACCAGAATGATGCAGCAATACAGGTACAAGGATTGTATTCCACAATCGTGTAATGTACTGGTATAATTCAAAGAGCATCCAGCATCTCTCTGCCTGGGATAACATGGTTGACAGACCATGATGCTTTGCCAGACAGGGCCTGCACCTGTCACCCCTGAGAATCTGGATACTGGCAATGGCTCATGCTTCCCCTATAGTGCCCTCATCATGTCAGGTTCAAGTGAAAGTCCAGTGGTGCAACAGGGACAGCCAAGAAATAAACTGTGGGTCTTGCTACTCGATGACACAAATCAGGTACTCGATATGGACACACTTACAGCAATCTGAAACATGGAAAACATATCTGTGCAGTGATTGAGATATGGTTCAATGCTTTGGAGAGCACCCCTGCATGACCATGTTATAACACATACCTCACCTCTTGGCCATCATCCTTTATTGGAACACATGGGCCACAGGTGTGTACAACTTCCTGAGGGATATGTACACCCCCACGCTAGTTGCACTTGCACAATGTAAGATGCAGTATGCTGAGCAACTACCTTTGTGTCAAAGTGTAATCCAAATTGCACCTTGTGACAGATCATCCACCATGCCTCAAAATTCCTAACTGTCATTGTGCTGTAATGGGGAATACCAGTTTCAAGACAGGAAACCATAATCGTGGCCACTCAATTATCCCATTATGAACTGGGATGACTCATCATATATCAATACATGTGCTCAATGCATGTTGGATTTCATCAACACCAATGACCTGGATCACCATAGTCACACCAACAGGGCTAACAGTATGCCACACATGGTCAGTCTTCAAAGCCAATGTTATGCTCCTTAAGAGCAAAGTGGTGACTGTCATGACACCCATGCAGATGTACAATGCATGTGCAAATGCTGGGCCTACACAAATGCACTTTAAGCACTCACACATGTGCAGTGATCATGCCATTGAAACAGAAACAGGAATCAACCAAACACAAACATGAAGGCAAACCGGTGGTACCCTGCCTTAAACTGTACCACAGAAGGTAGTAACTGGTGTAAGAGTCAACACACATGAGTGGATGTTGATCTATGGTCAACCTCAGTAAGATGAAGATACACCATATAATGCCACACAAAGCTACTGTGAAACTAATCATCCACATATTATGAGGTCAAACACAACGGATTCCATAGCTGTGTCATGAAACATAATGGCAACAACAAGACCTGCTGTGCTTCACAGCACTATGGCATGAGAAGTACTGCACCTACGAAAGTAGCACCTGTTCATCCAAATAGGGTCTTGGATAACATAAACGCACTGTCCCCCTCCCCAACAGGTACACATTCATATATCCATGTACACTACAGAGCCCCTGTAATAACAACTATGCAGGTACAACTGCACTCTCTAATGCCATACATACAGGCTGCATGGGACCTGGCCACATCCCAGGTTGTATCCTACACAAATGTCAAAACAATTTGCTCTCCACATAAACATCATGCACAATCATAGCTTCATGTCACGCTGTGTACACACTGAATGGTGCACAGCAACAGTCATCTGTTAATGCTGTCAATATCCGAGGGATCCTGGTATGTGTACAGCTGACCTGGTTACAAACAGTAGTATCATTGCATTGCATAACACATGATGCAACTGTGTCATTACATGGGTACTCTAAACAGTTGTTGTAGGGCTATGTACAGTCCACCAGTCAAAGGTTACTTGGTGTTGTACCATTATATGTTATACCACATGTATGGATGTGTGTTGGTGGTGTGAGGACATGGTGGAGTCTGAGGATTGCATCCTAGAATGCAGTTTTGACACTGTGACCTGCACCTGGCTCATCTGTGATGACTTATGTTGGAGTACTGGTCTGTACATGTGAGTAGCCGTTATGAATGTGGGGACACCACCACCTGGAGTGGTCCATACCAGTGTTATGGCCCACATGTCTGGTTCTGAGTTATATGGTGGTAGTGCTATTGTGCACTACAGAGCCTTCAGCCAGGTGTTCCTCACTGCACATATGTCAGTATTCCCCATTGTAGGTTCTACAGTGAGCAGCTGTGATTACAACAGCAACACATCTAGCACTGGTTAGCATAAGCATACAATGCAATTGTCTTCTAGGTGTCAGGGTGTTATCCTGTGTTTAGGACATTTGCCTTGGAATGGTACTATATGGCCAAATGCAACATAGGTATTATCACCACTCCCTTGAATCACGGATGCATGTGATCTGTGACAAAGGCTTGTCTTCTGTCAGTCATGTCATCCCAGAATGACAGACATTGGACAACCTCATAATTACAGCAGGACATTGGCTCATTGTGTTGGTCAAGCAGTTGCCATTCCTAGCATGACATCACTGCAAGTGGTAGTATTGTGCTTGGTATAGACTGATACATCTAAGGTGACAGACAGCGGCAGACGTTGTGTAGATGACCATTGTCAGATATATGTAGTGCAGTGTTCCTAACAATGACAACTACTAATAATGGAGTCCATTACAACATGTTCTGTACGTCTAACTGTATGAGCATTGCCACTGTGGCATTCTGTGTTTAGAATCAGAGTGCATCCCAAACAGCCCTGTGCTACTAAGTGTATGAGCATGCCCAGTATAACCTTGTGTAGTAGGACTCATAGTGCATTCCAAACAGCCCTGTGCTACTAAGTGTGTGAGCATGCCCACTGACACCTTGTGTAAGTTATGTGCTTCTATGTGTATGAGCATGGCCATTGTAACCCTGTATAGTGATAGTAGACATCCATTCCACAGATGTGCATATTGCTGTTCAGGATGGGCTCCTACTTTAAACACGCATGTTCACAGCTATATACATCTTAACTGTCAGCATCCCTGTTGATGTCCGCAATCCTAGAAGGTCATGACGACTGCCTTGGAGTGTGTAATCTCCATGGTGCGACTCGTAATGGCATAGTACTGTAATAGTGATCTGTAGATAAGCAGGTGTTCTGATCCCACAACTGGTGTGTGTGTGTCTGTCTGCCCTTAGGACAGAACAATGCTTTTTAGAGTACTCACACTCTGTACATTTCCTATACCCAACTTTGGTGTGGCTGATGATGTCACCCACCTAGGAATACACCTCTGGGATTACTGTACCCTAGTAATCTTGGTAGCACATTCTGTAACTGCATAATGCTGTAGTGTGAAAAAGTAGTTAGGTTGGTGTTCTAATCCCACATATGCCAAGTGTGTGGCTGGCTGCCTGAGGACAGAGCGATGATTTTTAGAGTACTCACACTCCGTACAATTCCTATACTCCACTTTGGCAAGGCTGATGATGTCACCCACCTAGGAATACACCTCTGGAATGGTTGTGACTCAGTAATCTTAACAGCACATACTGTAACTGTGTAATGCTGTAGTATGATAAAGTAGTTAAGCCGGTGTTCTAATCCCAGACATGCCAAGTATGTGTGTCAGTCTGCCTGAGGACAGAACAATGCTTTTTAGAGCACTCACACTCCGTACAATTCCTATACTCAACTTTGGCAAGGCTGCTGATGTCACCCACCTAGGAATACACCTCTGGGACTTCTGTGACCCAGTAATCTCAGTAGCACATTCTGTAACTGTGTAATGCTGTAGTGTAATAAAGTAGCTAGGTCAGTGTTTTAATCCCACACATGCCAAGTGTGTGTGTGTCCGTCTGCCTGAGGACAGAACAATGCTTTTTAGATTACTCACACTCTGTACAATTCCTATACCTAACTTGGCAAGGCTGATGATGTCACCCACCTAGGCATACACCTCTGGGATTGCTGTGACCCATTAATTTTGGTAGTGCGTTCTGTAACTGCGTAATGCTGTAGTGTGATAAAGTCATTAGGTTGGTGTTCTAATCCCAGACATACCAATTGTGTGTGTGTGTCTGTCTGCCTAAGGACAAAGCAATGCTTTTTAGAGTACTCACACACTGTACAAGTCCTATATTCAGCTATGGCAATCCTGCTGATGTCACCCACCTAGAAATACACCTCTCGGAATGCTGTAACCCAATAATCTCGGTAGCTCATTCTGTAACTGCGTAATGCTGTAGTATGTTAAAGTAGTTAGGTAGGTCCTCTACTCCAAGGCATAGCAGGTGTGTGTGTTTGTCAGTCGTATCCTATGTGTTGGTGGCTGTGAGTGTCTAGCCACTGGATGTGTTAAGGAGCGTGTTTTGTAGTTTCCCTATATAGTGGCCACATAGGTCACAATCAGCCAAGAGACTGGGTTGGCAAAACATACCCATACATTTGGCAACAGGCCTGGTGAGTAAAGTCAGCAACCCTAATATTACCCAGAATACAGTCTGAGCCCACGTGTCGGACAGAAACACACTAGCCATGGGATTAACACCAGCACATAATACAGGAGCTGCTGGGGTTTCCCTTTTCATTCTTTTCTAATGCTTTGGTGTCACGAGGTTTGTTCTTCAGATATATAATCTATATCTATGTATGTGTATGTATGTATGTATGTATGTATATATATATATATATATATATATATATATATATATATATATATATAGATAGATATATATACATATGGACATTAACACACATACATCTACGTAATGGAATATATGTCCTATACTGTTGAATGACTGTGCTGGATGAAATGTTCATGATAACATCCGATGACTGTATATCTGTCATGGCTTAGTGGTAAAGCACATCGGCTATAGTATGCAGGTTTCTGGTTTTGAGCCCGGTCATTTTGTTGCTGGGCAGAACAAGGGCCGTTGGACATGGAATGAGTAAGGCACTTTTAAGCAGTTGTGAGCGGGTGTGTGTGGGATTGTGTGACGGTAAGCAGTGGTTAGTTTAGGGGAGGCTCAGTATGGGACATGTAACTATGCATTAGCAGGCACTCCTATGCAAATGAGGTGAAGAATAGTGACTCCCGGTTTTCCCCAGGGTGTGAGGCAGGTCCCAAAAGTGTAAGAATATAGATAGCTGGGTGCAAGACTTGGATATAGGCGACATCATGGGGGGTGTGTCAGGCATACTGTAAGTGGATTGGAGCCCTGTGGCTCAGGATTGCTCCTAGCTTGCACAGCTAAGCTAGGTGTGTGTCTAAACCTGCCTAGAGCAATCAGAAGGGGAAACAGCAGTCGGAAAGTAATCAAGGAGAACTAGCTGAGCTGACAGGTGAAATGTATCAGGATCAGCCAATTACAGAGGCAGCAGACCAGACCAGCCCAGAACACTACTATAAACTAAGCAAACACCTTCCTCTCTGTTTTTTCCGCACTCTACACCACCGGTGTATACATGTGGGGAAATTTTAACAATTAAACCTACAAAATGAGAAGGGCTGCAGCAGGCAACATAGAACAACATGTGCAAGAGGCTGAGGGTGGTGAGGATGTTAATGCTGCTGAACAACCCACAGTGAGGAGACAGAGAAGAGTGTATAGACTCAGGGTAACCTACCAGGGGCTACATGAGCTGGAGATAGTGGAGCTCTATAGGGTGGACAGAGACCTCCTACAGCAAATTGTTGAGCTGTGCCGGCCACAGCTGACACATCAAACTGGCCGAGGGGAACCCATCCCAGTGGATACCAAAGTATGTGTAGGCCTAGGTATACTAGCCACAGGTACCTCCCAAAGAACAACTGGGGATACCATGGGGATCTCACAGGCATCAGCATCCAGAGTATTCCACCAGTTCCTGAATTCCATGTCAGCACATGCAGTGAGCACATTTATTTCCTCAACACATGTGAGGTGTTGACCAGCAATAAGCATCTCTTCCACCAAATAGCAGAATACCCTGGGGTAGTGGGTGCTATAGACTGCACACATTTACGTATTAAAGCACCACCCGGTGAGCACGGTAGGGCCTACATCAACAGCAGGGGCATCCCCTCCATCAACTGCCAGGTTGTATGTGATGCTCAGGGCATTATGATGAATGTGTGTGCCGGCTGCCCTGGAAGCTATGACGATTCAAAAATATGGCATCTGACACAGTTGTACCACAGATTTGCTGATATGGACATCCCCTATGGTCACCTAGTGGGGGATGCTGGGTACCCAGTGGAGCCATGGCTGATGACACCCATCAGAAATGCACACACACCTGAACAACAATGCCATAATGAGGCACACGCACAGGCCAGACATATAATAGAGCATGTGTTTGGGATGCTCAGGACACGGTTCCGGTGTCTGGACACATCCAGTGGAGCCTTGCAGTATTCACCAGCTACATACACCCAAATTGTTATGGTATGTGCTATACTAAACAATATGATCCTGTGGAAACAGTTGCAGCAGGAACAGCACGGGGCAGGGCCACACAGCCCCCCACCAGTGCCGAAGCCTATACAGGCACATAATGACTTGGAGAGGGAACAACCTGAGCCTGATCCAGTAGGCAGAAGGAGGCATGCCCAGTATGACCTGGCCTTGGCAAAGAGACAATGCATAGCATATGCACTGACACAGTAGGGACACAGGGAATGACACCCTCTCTGACTTGCACAGGCAGTAAAAGGGATGCCAAACATGACACTACCTGTGCTCAACCATGTATAGGGAGTGTACTATGTGTATCCAACACAGGCAGCTCTCCAGCACCATCCTCAAGTCTGGCACACCCTCAAGGTAAGTCAATCAACCTACCAACTGCCAAATGGAGTAGAACGTGTTGTTACCTATAGCTATGATATGGATGTGAGCGTGCAAGGGGATTGGGTGGAAGAATGTTAAGGCAGAAGACAGTAGACACCCATAGTGGCACCATGACATATGTAACACATATTGGAGTCACCATAGTAGCCAGTACTACGCAGGGTGACATGACCCACTACAGGTAATGGGCTAAGTGACATGTGTGTCCATAAGACCCACACAAGTCTCAGCCAGCAGGACAAGTGTAGACAGACACAAACAAATGCTGTACTATGGCCTCTGAATGTGCCCCTATGGGTATCCCCTCCCCCAGACCCACACAGACAGACTACAGCAGGCCAGGCAGTTGGATGTAAGTTGTGAAGGCTAGGAAGTCAGAAACTAATATGTTGATAATTAAAGCTAAGATCTGTAGTACACTGGTATGCCTCTAGCCAGCACAATAGGTAAGACGACACACTGAAATGGAGTACCTGACATACCAGTACAGTCCTAGCAAATGTGTACAAGTGTCAGGTGTGCCCCCCATCCAACATACACTTATAGCAACAGTCAGGTGTGCCCTCCCCCCGCTCCTGTGTAGGAATGTAGATACAGTCCGGTATCCCCCCGCTATGCAGACATGTAGCAAAAATCAATGCCAAATGACCGATGGATACCCTGCAGACACAGCATGCTACCTGTTGGTGTACAACACAAAGGTCAGCACTGCAGTACAAACTACCTGGACTTGATCCACACATGCGATACAGATGGCCATACTGGGCATGCTCACACACTTGAAGGTATGAAGGCAATGTCAGTCAACAACATACTGAAAGGTCATACTGGGCATGCTCACACACTTAAACACATGAAGACCATGTCTGCAAACACCAGTGGACCAGACATATCTGTCAGTCGCAGTTCGTAGTGCAGACACATGTCAGTATGCAACACTCCTGCCTTGCACACACAGTGGATAGGAATACAGGAATATATGTAAGGACAACACACTATAATAAGCCAAAGGTAGATGGACATAGATGTGTGGAAGAGGGTGACCATGACAAGGAGCCATCTGGGCATGTCCCACCCAGCACACAGCCAAAGGGACCCAAACACATGATGTGCAGATGTCACTCACTGCAGATAATAGCCACCAGTATCTGTCAGCATGACAGACTATGTGGTGCACATGCTAGCTGTGCAACATGACTGTAGGAGGAAGTAGTCATCTAGTAGCTGTATACATGTACCTGTGACATATGACCTTGTGTGTGCCCGCATGTGGCATGTCAGCCCCTACATGAATGGGTTATGGCCCATGCACACACTGCCCTCCCCATACCAGTATTATGGCAAGCCTGCTGAGGTCATCCAATGTGTAATACACCTTTGGGAGAGCTGTAGCTCAGTAGTCTCCATGGCACGTCCCATAACTGCATACTGCTGTAGTGATAAACTAGTTAGGTAGTAGTTCTAACTCCAGTCTTGCCAATTGCATATGTGATTGTATGTGTGTCTGTCTGTCTCAGACTGTGTAGAGTGAAATGCTTTTTCGGCTACTCACAGTCCGTACAATTCATATACTCAACTTTGGCATGGCTGCTGATATCACTCACCTAGAAATACACCTCTGGGAAAGTCGTAGCACAGTAGTCTCTGTAGTGAGTTCTGTAACTGTGTATTGCTGTAGTGTGATAAAGTAGTTAAGTCAGTGTTCTAATCCCAGATTTGCCAACTGTGTGTATGTGTGTGTGTGTGTGTGTGTGTGTGTGTGTGTGTGTGTGTGTGTGTGTGTGTGTGTGTGTGTGTGTGTGTATGTTCATCTGCCTGAGGACAGACCAATGTTTTTGGAGTACTCACACTCTGTACAATTCATATACTCAACTTTGGCAGTCCTGCTGATGTCACCCACCTAGAAATACACCTCACAGACTGCTGTAACCCAATAATCTCGGCAACATGTTCTCTAACTGCTTAATGCTGTAGTGTGTTAAAGTAGTTAAGTAGGTGTTCCATTCCAAGGCATAGCAGGTGTGTGTGTTTGTCAGTCATATCCTGTGTGTTGGTGGCTGTGAGTGTCAAGCCACTGGATGTGTTGGGGAGTGTGTTTTGTAGTTTTCCTATATAGTGACCATATATGTCACAATCAGCCAAGTGACTGGGTTGGTGAGACATACCCATACATTTGGCAACAGGCCTGGTGAGTAACGTCAGCAACCCTATTATTACCCAGACTACAGTCTGGACCCATGTGTCGGACAGACACACACTTGCCTTGGGATTAACACCAGTACATAATATGGGAGTAGAAGGTGTTTTCCTTTTCATTCTTTCTTAATGCTTTGGTGACACGAGGTTTGTTCTTGGGATATATAATCTATATCTATGTATGTATGTGTATATATACATATATATATATCTATGGACATTAACACACATACATCTACATAATTGAATACATGTTCTATACTGTTGAATGGGTACATTTCCGTTATCATTAACATGCCTGTTGAGCACATGTCAGTATAAAATGCTTGTGTTGATAATTAAATGTTTAACCAAGTAACTAATCTAATTTTACACACGTCTGCCTGACAGACGTGTTAAGGTACTGCATTACAGCGGAGCGATCTCTTTAAAGTGTTGCCCCAGTAAGTCACAAAGACAGGAAATCAGTAATAAGGAAATACTTGCAAATAACATGACATTCCTTTCTTCTAATTAGTCATGACATGGTGAAATGTACACTGCATGAAATGCCTAACATGAAGTAACTGCCTGTGCTTACAGTTTACAAAGACGTAGTCATGCTGACCATTTGTAATCAGACAGTTTTCAGTCCTCTGTGAGGCATGTGAAATGATGATTAGAAGACAGTGTAATTGCTATGTATATGTTTGCTGTGACGGGCTTACAAGACACAAGTTGTTAAGATTATGCTTCAACTTGGATTAGTTATGTAAAAGCCTTGTACAATAGCAACAGATGTATACATCGTAACCAGGCTCAGCGATACCTTCCTAAATCCATGCCTGACACTCTTAAAAAAATTATCACAGTTTACTGATTTAAATCACATCCTCGCAGCTTAAAGAAGCTGAGTAAGTATAATTAGAGATGTTGAGGATGAGTATTTGACAATGAAAATGTTTTCTACAATGCCTGCTTTCCCTATAATGGATATACTGCTGTAATAGTAGGCCTTTGTCTTTGTTTTTGCACTATTCTGCTTTCGAGCAAACACTTTCAATGTGAGTGCTAAGCTCCGACTCCAGCCTCATGCCATGTTGTTTGGATGTTAATGTTAACAGTTGTATGTAAATCAGTTAAATGGATAAAATGTAAAAGCAAAATGAAAACAACTGTAACTTCTACATTTTACACACACGTTAAGACTAACACAAATACATGGTTTGACACTGGATTCGGAAGTCAGCAACCGCATCAACAGTATTGCCCCATTAATGGAAAAGTACCCACGTGCAAACGCACTTAAACATGCTTACTGGTGCTTATATATGTTTATTACTGCATATTTGTGCTTACACCTGCTTAATAGTAACTTATTCATTATGTCACTAACATTGAGATTGAATGACATTAATTAAACATTTCATGCAGTACTCCAGTTCACGTGTAGGTTGTACAGCAATACGATGTATAAATATGTTTATATACACATTCTACATGGAAAATGATATGTGCTAGTGTGGGACTCAGACCATGAATGCCTGTTTGTTAGCCGAATGCTCTGACCAATACACTATTGCTGTGCTGCTTCAGTTGCATATATACCCATATACCCATGTCTCCAAGTTCCCCAAACACCCACCCCAACATTTCACTTTCATTGTAGTCATCCATTCTCCAGTTGGATTCACGGTGTATCCACACCAGTACACATTGGCCACTCCCTATCCCTGTAGACCCATCCCATCGGTTGACTCACTACACATATCCTCAGGAATCCCTAACATTTAGTCCACAAACATTGGTGACATGAGTGACCAATAGGACACTATTCACAATTTTTACATTATCCCACATGGGACACACTTGTCTTTATGTCAAGATTAGACATTTACTTCCTTACATACTTACTCTCGTTAACATGACACTACAATGAATTAATTAGTCTGACTATATGGTAACGTACACGTTACACACGAGAACTCATTATGTACGTGCTCGGCATGATTCTTCTACAAATAGACCGGTTTAGTATTTGGCGTTGCCATTGCAGGCAGATCACAGGGATAATTCCCTGTGTGAGACAGTCCTCACATTTGATTTATTCAGTACAGCACTGACTTCGGACATTCGGACATTGTACATACTTCTGCATTTTAGCAATTTCATCCCTCCTCTCATATGCACTATCTATTATTCTATCTGCTGTTGAGGTTTGTAAGGGCACATTCATGTGTTTATGTCTGCAAATGGAATGGATATGTTACAGGGAATGTACTTCTACATATAGATGTATGCATGTGTGTATGCATACATACTTATAACTAACTCGCCAGCCTCCACAAGGCGGTCCAATTAGAACCAGGCCATCCAACCATGACACGTCTGGATCCATAATCACATACCCATGGTTCCTCAACCCCACCTGAGTTTGACATACACGCAATCCATCCATTATCCAGTTGCTTTCATGCCATGACACACCTCCACACATTGCCCTCCCTCAGCATTAGGGGCCCTACACGTATGTTGTCCCAACACATGACACATGTATTATCATGCTCTCCCACCATTTAGTCCTTGAACATACCTGCCCTTGCTTGTGTAATGGACGGAGATCCAAATATGCTGCCAATTTTTGGTAGTCCGACTGGGGACTACCCTCTGATTGTTTGTAAAGTAGACTTAGCAGATCAACAATGTTACTCCCTCTGGTTAAACACTGCCTGTGGTGTGAGTAACAGTACTTTGCTCACTCCTGGCCAGCTTGATATGACATACGCTGACAGCGCTATGTAATACTGGGGTTGCTGTTGATTCCCTTCTCATTCCTTTTCTATGCTTTATTGTTATGACATTCATTCTTCATATATATATGTATATATATATATATATATATATATATATATATATATATATATATATATACACACACACACACATATAGATATATATATATGTGTGTGTGTGTGTATATATATATATGTATATATGTGTGTGTGTGTGTGTGTGTGTGTGTGTGTGTGTGTGTGTATATATATATATATATATATATATGTGTGTATATATATATATATATATATATATATATATATATATATATATATATATATATATATATATATATATATATATATACACATATATATATATATATATATTATATATATATATATGTGTGTATATATATGTATATATATATATATATATATATATATATATATATATATATATATATTTATACTGTTTGTTATATATGTTTACTGCTGCTTATTTGTGCTTACTTGTGTCTTATTCATTATGACAGTACCACTTTGATTGAATGGATTTGGTTAAAAGTTCCATGCGATACTCAAGTTCACTTTTACATGTTATTATGTTGGTTTTACAGCAGAACAACATTCCTTCCACATGGAAAATTATATATGCTATAGCTGAACTTGAACCGTGTATGCCTGTTCGTTAGGCGAATGCTCTAACCACTACACTATTGGTGTGCTGCTTCATTTTGATGTATACCCATGGTTCATAATTATCCGAACAAACACCTCAACACTTCACTAACACAGAAGTCATCCATTCTCCAGTTGGAAAAAAACACACCACTACACAGCGCCACTCCCTACCGCTCTAGACTCATCCCGCATGTTAACTCACTCCAAGTATATTCAGACGTCCCAAGCTTATAGTCCTGGAACATACGTTCATATAATGGTCAGGATGTTCAAATAGTCTTTCGGTTTTTGGTTCGTCCAACTGGGGACTGGGTCTGCCCTGTACCTGTTTGAAAGTCAGACTTAGCACGTGTACAAAGTTAGTCCCACTGTTAGCATCCTATCTGTGGTTGGAGATGCAGGGGGTTTGCTCACCTCTGGCCAGCTTGATATGACAGCACTAAATAATACGGGAGTAACGCTGCTGTTAATAGGTTCATAGGTTCATAGGTTCATACTAGGCTATCTGCCCTAGGGCATTTATAAGCCAAGCCAGAGTGTGTTTGGCTTTCGCCACCCATTTTAAATTAATTTTGCTATGCCCTTTTTCGAGGTAAGTATACTGTGCCTCTGTCTAACAGTGACACAGAAGTGGTACCCGGGGTAAACCTACACTCTCACATCCACTCATCAAGATTCCTGTTGAAGAGAGTCAGTGAGGGACTCTGCCTAACCTGGACTGGGATTTTATTCCAGAGTGAAGGGAGCCTCTGGGTTATGAATCTGTCCATCCAGCATGTCCTATTTATTTCAGTGCTGAGGTTCAAGTCTCTCAAGCGAGTAGCTAGATGGGATTTGGATTTTCTGAGGTGCAGCATGTCTATTAATTCCAGGTTGGACATGGCTTTATACGTCAGGCACAGATCACCTCTGAGCAGGCAGTATCCCACTGAGTAGAGCTGGAGTTTCTTTAACCAGGCAGCATATGGCATCTGTTTGAGCCCTTTGAGCCTCTTGGTGAGGTACCCTTGGGGTCTTTCCAGTTGCTGCAGGTGTCTGGTAAGGTACATCCCAAAAGGGGCATTGTACTCAATTATGGGCCTGATGAGGGATGAGTAAAGAGTCACGATGACCTCCCCTGATCTAGATGTGAATCCCTTCATGATTAGGTGGGCTATATAAAATGTTATTCTAACCACTTTGGCCACGTGGTTGTCAAATGAGAGATTGCTATCAACTTGGGTCCCCTGGTCCCTAATTACTTCTTCTGTACTTAATAGATTACCACATATGTGGTAATTTGTGGGCACTTTGTTTTTGCCAAAGGGGATGACTATACACTTTTTGGCGTTTAGCTTGAGGCCATGGCTCTGGCACCAGTTGTCTGTTTCTATGAGGCCCTTTTGGAGGATGCTTGTGTCAGCTGGAGAGTCGATTATGGCGCCCAGTTTGCAGTCATCTGCAAACTTGGTCAGCCACAGTCCTTCTGTGTTGGCCTGTACCTCTGAGAAATATATACCGAACAAGAGAGGTCCCAGGACTGAGCCTTGTGGGGTGCCACTTGTAACTGGTTTGGAGTCTGACATGGCTCCAGCAATTCTAACCATGTGGGTTCTGTCCTTGAGCCAGTTTGCAACCCATCTAGTGACATAGGGGTTTATATTTAAGCTGGTGAGCTTATCTATAATGCCCGAGTGGGGTATTGTATCAAAGCTCAAAGTCCAGGTAGGCTGTGTGGACCACCTTCCCCTCGTCAATGGCCTTGGTGACTGTTTCAAAGAAATCAACCAGGTTTAAGAGGCAGGATCTGCCCTTAACAACGCTGAACTGGGTATGATCCAGTGTCTGTGGGTCCCCAATATCTTTATTTATGAGGTCCATGATGATCCTTTCCATAGCTGTGCAGACCAAATAGTCAGGCTTATGGGGCGAGAGTTTCCAGGATCCATTGAGGCACCACCTTTGTGGAGAGGGACCACTTTTACTGTACGCCACTCTTTGGGTACATATCCTGTAGTAAGGCTGAGATTGAACAGTAGTTTTATGTTTGGGTTTAGCTCTTCTTGGAGTTCATGTAGGACGCAGCCCGGGACACCGTCTGGTCCCATTGATGCTGTGTTTTTTGCTTTGGAGAGGGCAGCTCTTACCTGAGCATCTGAGATGTCAGGGGGGCAGCACTCTGCTGGGATAAATATTTGCCCTTTTGGTGGGGAGTGGGGGGAGAAGTTTGCGCTGAACCTGTCAGCTAGGATGTTGGCAATGTCTGTGGGTTCGGTGTATTTTTTGTCATTTTGGACTAATTCTGAGCATATCTGGGAATTCCCACCCAGGTTCCTAACATAACTAAAGAAAGCCCTGTGATTATCCTTAGTGTCCTGTGCAATTTTTCTCTCGAAGCTGGCCTTAGACGATTTTATGGGTGCCCGTAGTTTTTTGCTAATACTGATCAGAGATGCCTTCTCTTTTTGGGATTTTGCTCTATCATGTAGTAAGCTTCCTCCTTCTGTTGTATCATTTGTTTATGGCTGGGGTCCATCAGACAGGACGTCTGCCTTTGGAGGATTGGGTCTTGGTTTTATTTGGGATTGCATGATCCATGCATTCCTGAAGGTGTTCATAAAATGCATTTATAAAGGATTCTGCGGTCTGGGACGTATTTTCCACAGGCCCAAGGGCTTTGAAGGATTCCACCTCGGTTTTGAGGAGTGTGAAATTTGCTTTAGAGAAGTTTTTCACTGTGGTTTTTATGGCAGGGGGTGGAGTTGGGATGTGAATATCCAGTGAGATTAGTTTATGGTCTGATCTTACCAGTGAGGGATACACTTCTGGTCTGGAGCATAGAGTCCTCATGTTGGTGAAGATCAGGTCCAGTATGTTTTCCCCTCTTGTGGGAGTGGTAACAAGTTGTTCCATAGCATTTGAGTTTATAAATTCTAGGAACCTTTGGGCTAGGGTGTTGGAGCTAGAGTAATGCTCCCAGACTATGTTTGGGTAGTTGAAGTCGCCCAATATAATGGTGTTTGGAGAGACCTTCATATTTTCCAGTGTTCTCAGGAAGGCTGAGTGGGGTTCCTGGGTTTAGGAGGGTGGTCTGTAGCAGGCTATAAACTGGAAGGCAGTTTTACCCACTGTTAGTTGCACATGGATAGTCTCTGATGATTCGTGCTGTGCCACCAACCTGGAAGTGTGGGTATCTTTGATGAATATTGATAATCCCCCTCCTTTTGTGGTTCGGTCCAAGTTTTGGGGCCGAAAAGCATGGTATGAGGTATAACCTGGTAGTGCTGGGGTGCTCTCAGGAGCCTTGAACCAGGTTTCTGTTACTGCACAGATATCGATGTTCTCCATGCTAAGGAGAGTTTCGAGTGCGTGCATCTTGAGGTTTAGACTTCTGGTGTTGAGTAGCATTACTCATAGATTCTTATCCCTTGTGATACCTATGGAAGTGGGTTTGTCTTTTGAGCCTTGCCTAAAAAAAGCACTATGGGGGTAGCAAGAGCCTTTGCCAATATCCAAAAGCCCAGGGGTGACAGGTGCAAGCCGTCCATAGCGAAGCATCGTGGCTTGTCAAGCATGTCATCCCAGGCTGACAGACAGGCATTGGATCCCCTTTGAATGACACCAATACTTAAGCCAATTGTTGAAATTGATCATCTTGTCTTCATATTGTGGCATCATTCTTGGTGAGGGTAAGATGCTACTCAAGGTCAGGGTCATATCGGCCTGGGCTACATGCTCAGAGAGCTCCTCTATGTCTCTTTTTATGTAGTCCAGGGAGGTACATCTCAGGTCATTCACACCAGCATGGACAATGACTGAGTCATATTTGTACTTGCCTTGGAGTGACCTGAGTGCTTGTGTTATGTGGCGGATCCTAGCGCCTGACAGGCAGCTCACCGTGACCTTCTCCTTGTTCAGCCTGGTGAGCGGGACGTCAGTGTGCCTGACGATAGAGTCAACTATTACAAGTGTATCAGGTGTGTTGTTTAGCCTTAAGGGCTGTGACTGTTCGGCACACTGGCTTTGTGAGCTATGTGTTGCACGTGTTTTGTTTTGGGGTAGCGGTTGCTTAGGTGTCTGCTTTGGAGGTCTCTGCTGTTTTCCTTTGTATTCGTTATGAATGCTTTATTGTGACCATGTTTGTTCTTTACAGATATATATATATATATATATATATATATATATATATATATAGATATATATATATATATATATATATATATATATATATATATATATATATATATATATATATATACCTGTACGTACGCATGCATATACATCTACATGGTTATTTACTTTGATCATACTGTTGAATGACTGCTGGCTGCTATGTTTGTGATAACATCAGAGTTAAGTATAACTGCCGTGGCTTAGTGGTAAATCACATTGGTTCTGGTGTGTGGTGTCTTGGCGTTGAGCCTTGTTGAGGTGGTTTATTGTGTTGCTGGACAGAACAAGGGCCACTGGACAAAGGGTGAGTACAACACATTTCAGCAGCAGTTTTCTGTTTCGCCATGTTTAACCGCCACTTCCCGTCATGCAAACACCTTCTACATTCTTACAGTGATACTTCACTCCAGTTAACATTTCAATGGTATTATATCGTTATACAGTATAAAATATCAGAATATGCTCATATACGGATTCCGCGTCATAAATGGTGTGTGCTGCAGTTGAACCGGCAACATCTGCTCGTTAGGCGAATGCTATAACCACTACACTATTGCTGTGCTGCTTCATTTACATGTATACCCATGGTTCATAGTTACCCAAACACACGCCGCAACACTTCACTAACACAGCAGTCATCCATTCTCCAGTTGGAAAAAAAACACACCACTACACATGCGCCACACCCTACTGCTCTAGACACATCCCGTATGTTGGCTCATTCCAAGTATATTCAGACGTCCCAAGCTTATAGTTCTGGAACATACGTTCATATAATGGTCGGGGTGTTCAAATAGTCTTCTGGTTTTTGGCTCATCCGTCTGGAGACTGGGACTGCCCTGTACCTGTTTGAAAGTCAGACTTAGCACGTGGACAAAGATAGTCCCACTGTTAGCACACTGATAGCATCCTACCTGTGGTTGGAGATGCAGGAGGTTTGCTCACCTCTGGCCAGCTTGATATGACAGCACTAAATAAAATGGTCGTTCTGCTGCTGTTTTCCTTCACATTCGTTATGAATGCTTTATTGTGACCATGTTCATTCTTCATGAATATATATATATATATATATATATATATATATATATATATATATATATATATATATATATATATATATATCTGTCTGTACATACACATGCATGTACACCTACATACTTATTTACATTTCCCATACTGTTATATGACCGACACTTCCCGCCGCGCATACCCGCTTACGTCTGCTTGAAAGTGCCTTAATCACCCTATATCCGACAGCCATTATTCTGGCCATCATATAAAATTAGCAGCCGTTGCATGGCTTGGACCCAGGAACAGAAACACCATAGTCACTGGTTTGACCACTCAACCATCCGTGATACATTCTGCATGAATGGTAGTTATGATATATGACTTTACTACAGGCATTCCACACTACTGGCAACAAATGTGACAGTCGGTTGGTGTACATATGTATAGTACATGTTAATGTTCATATGTTTCTGAGAGACATATGTATACATTTGAAAGTATACATATTTATGAATAGGACACATACTTGACAACTACTTATATGCATGTATGTGTGATGTGCAGCTATGTAAATATAAGTATGTACATTTATAGATATATGTCTACATATCTGGGGTTATACATGGCCATGTTTATAAACACCCGCATCCGGTAGGTACCTGTACCGTTTGTATACAGGGGTTGTGTGCATCATTACAAAGTGGAACCTGATAGGGTATACAATTTGTGGATGTGTACTATTTGGAAGATGGCAATGAGGAAGCTTTTTGGGAACATGTGAAAGGTATATATTCCCGATAATACACATGGGGAGACGTGCATCATGGTCAGGTGTTTAATCCTGGGTCGTAGGTTCTGCAGGACCAGGTGGAGGGTGATCAGGGTTAAGGAGAAGTACTGCTAATCCATCTTGTGTCTGGATGTCAACAGTGGTGGAAATCGTGTTGTGCCTCCAAGTCTAATCTTGAGAACAGACACTTATCCCATGAGGGATGTCCAAAAATTGTGGACGCCGATGACCCCCATTCTTTTGGTTATATGAAAATGAGGGAGGGTTATACATGCATGGGATAACTAGTTTGCAGGCCTGTGACTGCTTAGGGTGAGACTGCCTACTAGATGTGGGTAGGGGGCACTATGTGCAGACATGGCTGGGCCAAGCTAGCAGCCCGAGTATGGGTGGTTTTGGTGGACGTTCAGCATGGGAAGGTGGTATGCTGTGGAGGGGACGGTGGGTATTCAGTTATGTATCCAGGTGTGTAGAGGTTGGATGGCTCAGTTCAGGCCAAACCATTATGTGGTGTGAGCCGGTACCATTTCTGTACATGTGTATCATGCATTTTAATGTTCATATGTTTGTGGGATTGTGTTCTGCAATATGACCTGACAGAGTGTATTGGGAATGTGAATGTATGTTCTTTAGTTTCCTTTTGGATTCTCCCACTGTTCCCTTGTACACCTCTAGTTCACCTATTGTACAGCCGACCCAGTCTCACCTTGGTGGATTATTACATTACCCACCCCCCCCCCCCAAATCCACATACACACCATCCATCCCTTCTCTGGTTGTTAGCCCATGGCACAGACAGCAGTACACATTGTCTACTCTACATATCTCTGATACCATTATGGTTGTGAGGCCAGTCCTAGCATATTTGGTCTTCGACATGCTGTACTTCATGCACATAAGTACATGCAAATACTTATATTTCATAACATGGTAGGTTGACCCTGGTTTGACCCATTCATTTTTGGGCCATTCAGACAAAGATGACTTGGACTGCTAATAGGAAGATATTATGCGAATGCTCTAACCACTGGGCTAAACTTAGCAAAGAGTAGCAGTGCTTAAACATGCTGCATTTCACTTCCACTTGGTATAAAAATCAACACGACAATGAAATACGAACACAGGGTTTTAAATGTAATAGTTCTCTAGGGACGGGGGCTCAACATGCAGCTGCGTGCTTGTGTGTTTACTCCTGTGATTTTATTTTGGTGTTTGCGGAACTCTCTTGAATGCTTTGCATATATTTCAGTATCCATGGACACTAACAGGATTGATTACTTTTAGAGGCAGGCTGTACTAGTCAGCATTTTAGGTTGCGTGACTAGCGGACACGTTCATGCCTCCATGCAGCGCTTAAACATGCCCCCTGCACTCACGCACGTTCCCTGTGCATGTGGACAGTGCGGCAGCGGGCCTTCATTAATATGCATATGGTGCTGCTGCACCATCTCTACGTTGCACGCTCGGCACAAGGCTAACATCGTCCTTGCGCCAAGCTTCATGAATCCTGGGGAGTATCAGGTTCTATGGAAATTCTTAACAGCATGCCTTGAGTTGTTTCTTCCAGTAATAAAATATGTTATAATAGTTGTATTATTAGCCATTGTTAGAAGGCTACTAATAAATATTCAACAGTACAATGAGGAAAATGCTTTTAAAAAAGTAGCACATGCTACTGTGTAAATGGTCCATTTTATCAATAAAATTTCTGTTTTTTTATATTGAAAATATTTACTAATAATGCTGTTATGAAAAATACATTTTCTCTTTTGTAGGTATACTTTTAATATCTCCAGTAAATGTATAGTAGGTGAATCAAAGGCCTAAAATTCCACTCACTCATCACAACTGATGGCCAGTTATAAACATTTTTGATATGCTGCACAGTTTTATAGTTTTATGTTTAACAAGTTATTTAATGTTACATTTTATATTCATTTGGTGAAGATAAACATTTCTGACTAGAAACCTATGTTATTCTTTCCATGGTCTTGAATATAAGACTAGTCAGACTTATGGATCTGTTGTTCTCTGGATCCACGGAAGGTCCCCCTTTGTGTAGAGGGATAAAAATTGCAGTTCTCCATTCACATAGCATGAAGCCTATCTAGAGGCTGTGGTTAACAGAGATTCACATAGGCCTGACAGGTCATGTTTCATGTTATTCAGGAGGCATCCTGGGTTATTATAAGGGCCCATCGAAGCAGTATTCTTGGCCTTACAGAGGGTAGTGAGGACCTGCTCCCTAGTGATAAGTGGTGGAATAATGTTAGGTGTATTTTCTGAACGGGTGACTGGGGGGTGATGGGGGTTAAAGTGGAGTTAAATTAATTGACAAACAGATTTATTATGTCCTCTGGCTCCCTATAGGTGGTTCTATTTATTATTAGTTTGGCACATTGTTGGGTGTTGCCTTTAAGGTTGTAGACATAACTGAATGTCCTTTGCTTGGGAGGCTATTTTTTGTCTCACATTTGGCTTTGGTGGACCTGATTAATCCTTTAAATTGCTTGTTCAGATTGATAAGGAAAATTTTACCTTGCTGTGCAATGTCCATCCTGTGTTTGGGACATGATTTCCTTTCCTTACACAACTTATTTATGCTGGGATTTTCCCACTGTGGCTTATTTTTGGAAGTTGTCTGGTGTTTATTTCAGGTAGGTACAGCTGTCTCTATGCAGCTATTTACATTATTATACATAGATTCATAGATTAGTACTAGGCTAACTGCCCTTGCGAGCCATTTTTAGCCTAGCCAATTATCCCTTGTTAGACTCAAACCCTGCACCTTGTGTTTGTAAGGTAAGCACCTTATCCATTAGGCTACCCTCCCAACTCCAGCAGGGTTTCTGTGAACAATTCCACATAGGCAGCTGTGCTGTCAGGGATTAAAGAGCTTGGAATTTAGCTAGATTGTGGCTTAGTAGAAGGTAGTTAGCTTTGGAATAGTTTTTAAATGTTCCATGGTTAGCTGAGATTCTAGGCTTAATATTTAAGGAGACAGCTTTATGGTCCAACCTGACCAGTGAGGGCATTAAACAATGGAGAGGGCATCATTCCACCATGTTTGTGAGGAGCAGGTCAAGGACACTTGTGCCCATGGTGGGTGTGTAGACCAGCTGTTTCACAGTGCGTGTGTTAACAAAGTCTGGGAATCTCTAGGCCTGCATGTTTGAGATCATGTATAATTTCTAGTTTATATTATTTATTTTACATTTGTTTACCAGGAAAGTCCAAATGGGCATGAATCCCATTTTCAGTGGAGGCAGGCTCCACAAAGGTTAGTACAGTAAATGCAGTACACAAGTTATTAAAGTACAGTACAAAAAGAAAGAAAGAAAGGAGCTGTTGTATGCTAATACAGTAAAATAAGCATAGAATAAGTATATAATATAAAACAACATTATATGAAAACTATACAATACAGTTTTAGGGCACTTTATTCAGTTATACGGTTACATTCATGCAATGGTTAATACTATAAACACAAGTTGTTTAAGTACAGAACATAGAAAGGAACTGTTGTAAGCCTGCATAGTAAGATCAACATATGTTATTGTATACTATACAAATATGTTCCATTGTGGGACATATTTATGCTGGGATAGTTAAAGTCACCCATGAATATAGTACTGGGTTGGATGGGGAGTGTCTTCAGTTCATTCGTGCATGTGTTATGGGCTTCAAGGTCATGAAGTGGAATGTATAGCTTGCAAGGATATGGTATGGGACTTTACCTTTGCTAAGTTGGATGCAGATAAGCTCTTAGGCAAGGCTCAAAAGACAAACCCACCTCCTTAGAAAACAAAAACGGAAAAAAATTAAGGGTAATGCTGCTCAATGCCAGAAGTCTAAATCTCAAGATGCAGGCTCTTGTAGCACTCCTCAGTATGGAGAACATCGATGTCTGCGCTGTAACCGAGACCTGGTTCAAGGCTCCTGAGAGCACCCCAGCACTACCAGGCTTTACCTCGTATCATGCTTTTCGGCCCCAAAACCCGGGCCGAACCACAAAGTGAGGGGGAGTGTCCATATTCATCAAGGATACCCACACCTCTAGGTTAGTGGCAACTCATGAAGCATCGGAGACCATCCAGGTGCAGCTGACCATAGGCAAAACTGCTATACAACTGGTTGCATGTTACAGACCACCCTCCCAGTCTCAAGAACCTCACTCAGCCTTCCTGAAGACATTGGAAGATATGAATGTCTCACCAAATACCATCATATTGGGAGACTTCAACTACCCTAACATAGACTGGGTGCACTATTCTAGCCCTAACACCCTAGCCCAAAGGTTCCTGGAATTCATAAACTCAAATGCAATGGAACAGCTAGTCACCTCTCCCACAAGGGGGGATAATATACTAGACCTGATCATCACAAACATGGGGACAAAATGCTCCACACTGGAAGTATTGCCCTCACTGGTGAGATCTGACCACAAACTAATCACCCTGGATATACATTTACCACCTCCACCCCCAGCACAAAAGACTACAGTGAGAAACTTCTCAAAAGCCGACTTTACACTTCTCAAGACTGAGGTGGTATCATTTAAGCCCTTAGGGCCAATGGAAACCACATCCCACAATGCTGAATCCTACACAAATGCTTTCTACGGACATCTCCAAGAATGCATGGATCATGCAATCCCAAATAAAACCAAGACCCTTTCCACCAAAGGAAAGCGTCCTGTCTGGTGGACCCCAGCCATAAACAAATTGTATAACAAAAGAAGGAAGCTACTGCAAGACAGAGCAAAATCCCATAAAGGGAAGGCATCTCTGATCAGCACTAGTAGAAAGCTACATTCTCTCATAAAAATATCTAAGGCCAACTTTGAGAGAAAAATCGCCAAGGACACTAAAGATAACCACAAGGCATTCTTCAGTTATGGTAGAAACCTGGGCGGAAACACTCAGATATGCACAGAGTTAGTACACAACGACAAAAATTTTACCGAACCCACAGATATTGCCAACATTCTGGCAGACAGGTTCAGTGCAAATTTCTCCCCTCCCTCACCTCCAAAAGAAGAAATACTCATCCCAGCTGAATGTAACCTCCCTGTCATCTCTGATGTCCAGGTGAGAACCGCCCTCAACAAAGCAAAAAACACAGCATCTATGGGACCTGATGGTATCCCCGGCTGCGTGACACGTGAACTCCAAGAGGAGCTAAACCCGCACATAAAAATGTTATTTAACCTTAGCCTTACTACAGGATATGTACCTGAACACTGGCGTACAGCAACAGTGGTACCACTCCACAAGGGAGGCTCCACTACAGACCCTGGGAACTACCGCCCCATAAGCTTGACCAGCCTGGATGCAGAACTAGAAACTTTACCGAACAATAATGTTTTAAACCTATCCAGCTATGTCTTATCACCAACTGAAGTCACCATTCTAAATAAAGGATTAACATTTGTTCCTGTTTTTTTTTTGTTCCTGAAGACTCATTTTCACAGGATGTTGTTTCTTTTTGCAGATTGCTTAATTTAAAAATGTCTTTTGGATGCACTAACAATGATTTTGGATTTTCAGATAAATTCATTTATCATAAATCAGAGTTTTCTCCACCAATGCACCCTGTTGTCCTACAGTTTCAGAACAATATTCTCAAAGATTTACATTATGCTAGGTCAGTATCCAGTACCAAACCCAACAACATTTCTATATCTGAACAAAAGGCCATCACAGACTTACAAAATAATCATAATATTGTGATTATTTCAGCAGACAAAGGTGGTGCTGTTGTGGTCCTTGATTGGCAATACTATGATCAGGAAGCAATGAGACAATTATCTGACGAAAAATATTATGCCAAAATGGCTATCAATCCTACACCCAGATTTTAAAATGAAATTCAAGAATTTTTGTCCCATGCTAAGGATGCTTCCATTATTGCCAATGATACTATGCACCAACTTTTGGTTCGTGATTCTTCGAATCAATATATCTACTTTTTGCCAAAGATACATAAGGACCCTAGACACCCACCAGGCAGACCAATTGTATCAGGCAGGGGATACATTACAGAGCCATTATCCCTTTTTTTGACTAACAAACTTAAGCCACTACTTCTTTCCATTCGCTCCAGATTACGAGACACCACTAATTTCTTACAAATCATTTCTGATACACAACTCGAGCCTGATTGGCGTATGTGCACTTTTGATGTAAGTGCACTGTACACCAATATTCCTCACTCTGGTGGCTTGGAAGCCCTTTCGTACTGGCTCAATACCTCTGGATTATATTCTTCTGATTACAATGAATTCCTGTTGGATATGGCCTCATATGTTTTGACTAATAATGTTTTCTTTTATCAGGACATTTGTTACTGGCAGACCAAGGGTACCGCTATGGGTTCATCTTTTGCACCCATTTACACGGACCTCTTTATGGCCTATGTTGAGAAAGACCTTATATATATAACAGCAACAATAATATTTTCTTGGAACAACTTGACATTTGGAGACGTTACCTTGATGATTGCTGGGCTGTATGGAAGGGTGAACTTGCAGGGTTATTTGACTTTCTAGTATACCTCAATAATAACAAATGGGGCCTTGAATTCACTTTACATTATGACCATAATCACATCACCTTTTTAGATGTTTTTGTTAACAGATTACCAGATCATACTCTTGGGACTTTTGTTTATAGGAAACATCCTGAATGTAATACTATACTACATGCCTCCAGTTTTCATCCCCCTCATATTTCCAAAAACATCCCAAAATCCCAATTCATCAGGATGAAACGTATTTGTTCTGATGAGACTTCCTTTCAAGAACAAAGCAGGGATTTAACTAGACGTTTTAGAACCAGGGGATATAAAATGGGGCATGTTTTTGATGCTATAAATAAAGTCAGCCACATGAATAGGGATGATTTATTAACTTACAAAACGGATCACCAACCTACCCCTCAACCTATTAGGTTTACCACCACTTATGGCAGGAATTCGGACAGTCTCATTCAGAGTATCAACAGACATTGGAATTTATTACTATATGATAATGAGTTGTCCACCATTGTTCCTGATCAATGTCTTTTTTCTTTTAGGAAAGGCAGAAATCTGGGTAGTCATTTTAGTCATTATAAACATATACATGATACAGGTCTTCCAGAACCAATCCAAACTACTCTTACTGGTAGTATACCAGTAGGATGTTATTCTTGTGGACATTGTACAAATTGTAGTAAAATCTCAAAAACGAAAGAATTTACCAGTAGAAATTCTGCTATTGTATACAACATCAAGTTCTTTGCTAACTGTAGCTCTGACTGGGTAGTCTAGCTAGCCACATGCACATGTGGGGCATTTTATATACGTCAAACTTCTAGATCATTAAGACTAAGAATTTCAGAGCACATTAGCAACATTAAAAAAGGCAGAATACACAATGCTCTTTACAAACATCAGCAAACACATCCTACAGCCGCTTTTCTGTTTACCATTATTGACATTATTCATGGCAAAAAAGTGAACAAGACAGGTTGGCATTCTTTATTGAACTCTAAAGAGAAAAAATGGATTATTAAGTTAGGTGGTTTATTTCCACCAGGATTAAATGGCAAGCTATAGGTTTATCCAGTCATTTTTGTTTGTAGTGTATTTAATGACAGCTTTGAATTTGCTAAGTCTCACACTGAAGAAGGCTGTGTATAGTTAACCAGCCGAAACCGGTCTGTCTTATTCTTTGCTGCTCCATTTATTATGGTTTATTACCAATAAAAGTTTTTTTCTATATTGGGTCATGTTTTGCTGGCTCTCATCTTTTTTGTTTTTTTGGATTACCTACTGAGCCGTGCAGTTGCTTCCGTGCATGCTTCATATTTGATACACATAATTGGTAGAACAAACGCAGAACCTCTCCTACCCATGACCATAGGAATGTTAGTAAAAGGTGAAACTATCACAACAAGGAAGAAAGCTGTGTTCTGACTAAGGTAAGCATGTTACATTACTAGTGATACAAGTCTTTTCAGCTTATGCAAACACAGCAGTGCAAGTGTTGCATCCTGAATCATCTATGTATGTTGTATCCAACACTCATATGATATCATTTTTCCGTTAAAGACATAGCTGCACAAGAACTATGTATACTGATATCTGTCCACTAGCCTTTTGTTCATCAGGGATGACTACTGTCATAATATCACTACACAAAACCAAAATCTGGACTGTAACAGCAAATACATATTAAAACATTTTAGCAGAACAACATATCTACTGCCCCAGGGATAAAATGCATGGCCACAGTACACCCAACAGCTGCTGGAAAGTATGCTTAAATGCATCCATGAGTCTAATGCTGTGGTGTGCCTCCATACCATGGACAGCCATGAATATGGCCATGGCTGACATATCATGTTAGCACAAAATCTACAAACAATGATACTGCATCCTGGGGTATATCTAATAAGCCATGAGTCATGTGGGATGTCTGTGCAGAGATGGGTGAGTGAAGATAATTTGCCCTAAATGTCAAAATGTATTCTCTCATGCAAAATGTGGCTGTAGTCGGGAGTCCTTCCCTTCCCCTATCACCCTGTCCCAGTTAGCCCACATATATTCATGGAGCACATTAAGCTTTAAGAATGAACATACAAAGGGCAAGCAATAAACAGCTGTCCCAGAATAATAGCTTTCTATTTTCCACAGTGGTCTCTTTTATTATTAAAAAACAAAACAAGAAAAAATTGGCTATGTTTCAATTATTAAATGTCTAATTCCTGCCCCTACTGGGTTTGTGAGATCAGCTGTAGAAATTACCACTTCACTACTTTTAAATGGAAAAGTAATTCGTAACTTAACTAGGTAGTAATACATACAACAACCATATGCATTTTCAGTACTTTGCATTTTAAAACAATTCAAAATATACAAATTAACTAACTCTCAAATCAGAAATAACATTACATAGGAGAGGAAAGAAACTCAACAACAGTTTACAATTTGCCTGGTTTAATACATGTGGCCATGCTTCATGCACACAAAACTTACCACAGACCAAGACAGAACATGCCTAGGTGCACCATTGCTTGGGTCATTTAAGGTACTTATCCCACTGTCTATATGTAGTACCAAGGCAATGAATCAAATAAAGACTTTATTGATGCCTTTTTATAGACTATGAGAAGGTGATATGGGGCTGCACACAGAGAAGTGTTTGGATACAGACATCTCTGTCTCTGTGTATAAATACAGACATGCAACATATGTATTCATCTATGTTCATTGCGTGATTTTAGCTCCATGTTGTTGCATCTGCCTGTCTGTTTGTTGGCTTGTCATATGCACATCTACTGTGACAAAATGCACAGATCTTTCCATACTGTTTAAAATGGCAGAGCTGTTACACATCTGAGGTATTGGCTAGGTCATTATGACTGCTATACACATGTTTCTGGGAGAGGCTGGGTCTTGCTTGTGTGCTCCACATCATCATAAGCATGTTTCTATCTAGATAGGGCTAGGGTTGGCATAATGGTTAAAGTGTATACTTCCTGCACACAAGGTGCAGAGTGTCTTACATTTGAGGGAAACTGGCTAGGCTTATAATGAGCCTAGTAATCACCTATGAACATGTCACAGAAGGCCACATCATGTGTGTGTCATTATAATATATCAGTTCACAATATTGTGGCATGCACATGTTACTACCATGTTCTTGTGCTTAGTCATATATTAGCCTCATGTAAATGGGTGCTGTAGGTTGTACATATTGCATAGAATATATATATATATATTTTTTATGTATGCTAACTCATATCTACTCAGAGATGCATATGACCTGATGTACACTACTTTTAGAACCAGCCAGGTTAAAGATTAAAGATCTTGTGGAAGCTAAAAAGCACATGTACAGCATTTGTGGAGCACTGACAAACATTGTGCCCTTATTAAGCAGAAATGGTGCATAAATGACAATTTTTTTCTAGGCTTACAATAATTTCTACACATATGTCTAATTGCTAGCAACTTATTTTCTTATTTTTTCAAGAAAACTAAAAATTATTACATTCCTTCAATGTGTTTTTCCCAAAACATGTAGAAATGTGGCACAAATGTGGCATCCTATGCTTCTATGATCAGTCCAGATTTTAAATGTGATTATGAATAAAGAAGCACATTTTGCAGATTTGAAGAGGCACAAAAGTATAATTTACAATTAGGAAAAATACATCCAGCTACAACTGTCAGGAATTCTCTTGCTGCAAGGCAAAGCAGAAAAGTGAAAGTTGAAGCTATAGATTCAGAAATTTCATTTTGTTCCTTTGTGTCAATGGAATAGCTGAGAAGTCATAAAAGGTAAATAGTGCAAAGTAATGATGCTTGAAAATCATTATAGGGTAAAGTGACTACTGCAGAAAAAATCAGCAGAGACAGAAATGCTGTTACAACACTAGCTGTAGGAGACTATCAGTTTTACAGGCTGTGCACACAGTAAGAAGATAAAAGCCAAAGGAAGATTTGTATCCTGAAACTAATTTTATTAGTAAAGCAACCAAGCCAAGCTCTTGTATTTTTTCTGAAGGATTTTGGAAATTTTGTGGAAGAAATCAGGACAACACCTTAATGGCCTATATTTTTTTTTTGTCAAAATGTAACTGGTAGAATGTAGAGTAGATAAAGTTTCATGCAATACAAAGAATTGTGACCAGGCCTAAATGATCATAGGTTCATAGGTGTGTACTAGGCTAATGGCCCTGGAGCCTTTACAAGCCTACCCCCATTGAAGTGCCCTGGCATCGTGCCGCCTGACATTAGTTCCCAGTGCCTCTATCAAGTACGGCCACTGCAGTGATCCCTGGGGTGAACTTTCTATTTCCCATCCACTCATCAAAATTTCTCTTGAACAGGGCCAGTGAGATGCTCTGCTTGACATGTATGAGAAGTCTATTGCAGAGCACGGGCAGTCTCTGGGTTATGATCCTGTCCCTCCAGCATGTTCTGTTGATTGTGGTAATGAGGATGAGGTCTCTGGAGCGTGTGGTGCAGAGGGATTTGGATTTCTTTAGATGCAGCATTTCTAACAGAGGTCTTATTATATGTTCTTAAAATTAATACCAAGGTTCACCTCTCTGACTTCAATCTCAAGATGAATTTCTTGGTATCCATGTCTCTAACACATAATAAATTTGACATGATTGTAGACCTGATCACAATTAGTTACTAAGCATGCAATCTAGGAGACCACTGAGCCTCCTAGCCTATTTTTTCCCAATTGCCTTAAAGCACTTGCTCAAGGTCACAAAGCAAAAATGGAAGCTGGGGAAATCAAACCTTGGACCTTAGGAAGCAGCCTTTTAACAGTTTATAGTCTTAATCTTCTGTGTTAACTGCTATATATTTATTTCTATATCTATATCTATCTAAGTGGACTTGGTATGCTGTTTTCATTTATCATGATTAATGATTTACTAAGGTTGTCAGGTTTCAGCGTATAGCTTTAGACATTGAGAAATGTCAATTAACCATTAGCTGCATGTTTGTAATGGCTGTAATCCATTTTACACACCTATACAACAATTTTATGTAAGCTGACCGGATATATAAATAATGCATTTCTGTGAGACATTGCACATTGCACACTAATACCAGAAGGCGTGTTGTGCAATTCAACAATGTCTGTGCTATATTTTATGTAACACGGAGTGCTGTTGTGCAGGCCTCGTTTTTAGATGCTGAACTATGGCAGGCAACCGAAGTGGCTATAAGAAGGGTGATAATGGCACAACACAACGGCTGCTGCCATTTTGTATTGTAAGATATTAAACAGTCACGTTCACTACTTTTATTATTTTAAGTTAAGTATAATGAGTCAAGATGCATGCCAGATGCTGTGCCATGGAGGGAATGTCCCTCTAGGGGTGAAAGTGAGCAAGAAACATCGCACATTACTGAATCTGTAACACTCACATCTGATGTTTCTATTACTGCAGCTGTTATACAGGTGGAATAATTTTTATTTACTTAACATTTGTTGACTAGGAAAGCCCAGCTTGGAAAAAAATCCAATTTTCAGCAAAGACCCAGGGAGAAACCCTCCAACCGCATATCTTTGTAATGTGGGAGGAAACCAGAGCACCCAGAGGAAACCCACACAGATGCAGGGAGGACAGGCAGACTTTGCAAAGAAGGCACCCCCGCTGAGAATCAAACTGGAGTACCTCTTGCTATGAGGCCACAATGCTACCGCTGTACCACTGCATCATCTGGCAGAATGCAGAGAAGATGTCCATCTGTGGACTGCATTGCATAAGTCACATGATGCATTAAGGGATACTGAAAACGAAATTTTCCCACTTACATTATTGCAAATTCCATAAAGATGGAGATGTGGTGGACATAAACAATGCTATTGTTCCATATAAAAGATATCCTGCTGCAAATATTATTCTATAAGCAACATAATGCTTTTTGAATGCTTTACATCCGTACTGGTTAGCTGAATTACAGTAAGTGCCATATAGGTGGAGCTGAGTGACAGGGTGCATTTTTGGTGATTACATGTAGGAATGGTCTACGTGGTGTCCCTTCAGCAATGTTATATGATCTAGGATAGTCCCTTATTCCAGTCACATTACTGGTCACTGCTGTTTTCTTCACTCAAAGTAAAGGCACAACCAAGT
>NC_056726.1:1598635081-1598667581 GCF_019279795.1 Protopterus annectens | reverse complement strand
AAGGCTGCTAGCAGCTACCTGCAAAACAGGAAAGGGGAGGTGCCGTACAACAAAGAAAAGAGAACTGTCACAGCAGAACAAAGCAAATTTGCAGTAGATCAGCTACATAACACATTTCCCAATGCAATCCTGGGTTGTGAAAGTACAAAATAAGAAAGCTGGCAGCTGGATGCATGCCTGACAATGGGAGGGGAATTGGGTTGAAAACTGAAGTAAAGGACAATAGATAAATCATGGCAGCCAAGCGTAAGTCAACAACAAAGGCCTCACAATAGCAGTTCCTGCTGTCAAACCAATAATTAAGATACCCTGCAGCTGGAATAGCACAAACACACCCAATTACACCAGCATCATCCATTGCACAATAGTATAAGGTGTGAAAGCCCCCCCACACACACTTGTGTATTCCCAGACACTCTGCACCATTAGTGTATACAGACGGGGAACTTTTAATATGTACATGATAGGGACCGCTATAGCTTTGATTCACCAGCATGTGTTGGAGAATGACAGTGGTGTGGAGGATGATGCTGACAACCATCTCAGGCACCAGAGGAGGAGAAGAGTGTTCAGACCCAGGGTAACCTACCAGGGGCTACATGATCTGGAGATAGTACAGAATTACAGGGTGGACAGGGACATCATACAGGAACTTGTTGAGCTGTGCTGGCCGCGCCTCAGAGCCAGAAGTAACAGAGGGGAACTGATCCCAGTGGACATGAAGGTATGTGTAAGCTTGAGAATACTAGCCACAAGTACCTTCCAAAGGCCAACTGGGGATATCATGGGGATCTCACAGGCATCGGCATCCAGGGTACTCCACCAGTTCTTGGATGCCATGTTACCACATGCCAATCAACACATATATGCAGGAGGAGTTGGCCAGCAATATGCGTCTCTTCCACTGTGTTGCAGACTACCTGGAGGTACTGGGTGCAATAGACTGCACGCACATACACATCAAGTCACCACCCGGTGAGCAGGGTAGGCACTACATAAACACAAGGGATTACCCTCCATCAACTGCCAGGTCATGTGCATTACCCAGGGCATTATCATGGATGTGTGTGCTGGCAGCCCTGGAAGCTACCATGACCCCCACATCTGGCATGCCTCACAGCTGTATCAGGTATTTGCCAGGGGGGGACATCCCATATGGTCACCTGGTGGGGGATGCTGGCTATGCACTGGAACCGTGGATGATGACTCCCATCAGAAATGCACACATTGCCATGGAAGAACGCCACAATGAGGCACACGCAGAAACCAGAATCATCATAGAGTGCGTGTTTGGGATGCTGAAATCACGGTTCCGTTGCTTGGGCATATCTGGTGGAGCCTTGCAGTACTGTCCAAGAATGTGTGCCCACATCTTCATAGTATGTGCCATGCTACACAATATGATCCTGCGGAAACTGCTGCAGCAGGGACAGAATGGTGAAGGCCCTCACAGTCCACCACCATTGCCAAGGGACCCAAAGGCACAGAGGGACTCAGACCACGAACACCCTGTGCTAGCCCTAGAAGGCAGACGGAGGCGTGCCCAGTATGCCCATGCCTTGGCAAAGAGGGAATGTATAGCACACACACTGACAATGTAGGCACTCATGGACTGACAGCCTTCTCCACTTGCACACACATACAGGACCACCTGTAAATTGTCCTGTATAGGTGGTCTGCTGTGTGCATTCTACATAGGTAGCGCTCAACTACTGTACACACAACCACCATTGGTGCAAGGTAAGTCAATACCTGAACAGTAAATTAAGCTATCAGCATGTGTCCTTACTGTATGTACAGGTTCATAGATACATAGGTAGGTACATGCCCAACTGCCGAGGCCACTCATAAGCATAGGCAAAAAGTGTCTGCTGTCACCACCCCATCGATTAACTAACTGTCCCTCTGTGGATCAAAGCCAATTGCGGGATCCCTGGGGTCTAGCCACTGTTCCCCACCCACTCTGCAAGGATTCCCTGGAGTGTTAGTGAGGGGTTTTATATAATGTAATCAGGGATGTAGTTCCAAATAATGGGAGTATCCCTGACAGGAATCTTCACAGATGTTTACATGTTACATAGTATACCTTAAACACAGCTTGCATATATAGGTGGTTCTCCACAGAATAATAAACTTGTAGAACACACAACCACTGAAATGTGTGTTAATCACCCTTGCACAACCAGTGCCTGCTCTGAGAGGTGAGATATCACTGCCAGGATTAGAACACGCAACCATGTACACATTCATCACAATAACATACCACTAAGCTACCTGAGATGTACCAATGGCAGTGGTGTATACTGACAGGATAAAACACAAAAGGTAGGAATGTGTTGAAATAGGACAAACCGGCATGTACCCAATGAATTTTTTTCTCAGTTTTTTTGCTCCGACTGCCTTTTCCCACCTAAAAAGTGAATTTCTAACTGATCTGTGCTTTTCAAAGTTTAAATTGCATTTGCCTTCTGCTTTTAACAGTTTTTGCACTTGTTTTATATCAATTTAAGTCGTTTTTGTATTGTATAACTGTTGTAAGCTACACACTAAAGTGCACTAGCCTGTTTATAGCATTTACAGTGTTTTATGTGTGTTTTCTGCTGTTTCCTGAAAAAAAAAAAAAAAAAAATTCTCTTTTCCCGCCTTTGCTGAAATAGATTAGTCCAGATTTCAGGTTTTGCTGAATTCCGGACTGTGGTATAGTTTCCTGTGTTGCCCATATCCTTACTTGGATAGGAGGAAGCTTCTCTGTTCACCAGTGAGAGTGGGGAGCTTTGAGCAGCCTATCTGTCCCTGGAGGAGTGGTCTCAGCCCTGAAACTAGTAGCTTATTGGCCTTTTTGGGTCAATTCCTAATTCTTTCAGTTTCCCCGCTTTAAAAAATGCATTTGTGTGGTTTTGCACGATTTTGCGCATAGCGCAGCATCAGGCAGCACCGCTTAAACGGGTTTAAACTATTCCCGGTTCCACAAAGTCTGCTCTTCACTTTTTCCCTTAGAACTGTTCTAAATCTCAAAGTAAGCACTCTATTTTCATTCTAACGCTCTGCAGTTGCTCGTATAAGTAATCTTATAAGTAAGCACTACTAAACTAAAGTACTACACCCTCTTATACTTCCTTTAAGTACTTGGCTCCCTAATGGTCCTTTTTGATCAGTCAAAAAGTAGTTCCTTATACTATTCTGGCATGTCCAAAAGTCAGTTTCGGGTTTACTCTCCAGTGCAGCTGGTGAATCTGGGAATCTTGAGGCAATGTTACAACTGCCTTATGTACACAGACCACACTCTCCTCCTCCCAACAAGCTCAAATGTATGTGAGAGATGCAACTATATAGCCAAACTGGAGGCTGAGCTCCCTCAACCCAGTACTGGTGCAGTCAGTCAGGAGGAGAAGGTAACCACACACACCACAAATCCAGTCTCACATAGACCTATCGCAACAGCAAACCAAACACATAAACACACAAAAACATATTCAGAGGCTCTAAATAAAAATCTTCCCAAGCAGCAGAGACCTCCAAAGCAGACATCCAAGCAACCGCTACCCCACAACAATACCCACGTATCACATAGTTCTCAAAGTCAGTGTGCCACACAGTCACAGCTCTTAAGGCTAAACAACACACCTAATACACTTGTAATAGGTGACTCTATTGTCAGACACACTGATGTCCCACTCACCAGGCTGAACAAGGAGAAGGTCACTGTAAGCTGCCTGTCGGGTGCCAGGATCCGCCACATAACACAAGCACTCAGGTCACTCCAAAGCCAGTACAAATATGACTCCATCATTGTCCATGCTGGTGTGAATGACCTGAGATGTACCTCCCTGGACTACATGAAAAGAGACATAGAGAAGCTCTCTGATCATGTAGCCCAGGCCGGTATGACCCTGACCTTGAGTAGCATCTTACCCTCACCAAGAATGATGCCACAGTATAAAGACAAAATGATCAATTTTAACAATTGGCTAAAGTATTGGTGTCATTCAAAGGGGATCCAGTGTTTGTCAGCCTGGGATGACATGTTCGACAAGCCACGTTGCTTCGCTAGGGACGGCTTGCACCTGTCACCCCTGGGCTTTTGAATATTGGCTAAGGCTCTTGCCACTCCCATAGTGCCTTTTTTAGGCAAGGCTCAAAAGACAAACCCACCTCCATAGACAACACAAGGAAAAAGAAACTAAGGGTAATGCTGCTCAACTGCTAGAAGTCTAAACCTCAAGATGCATGCACTCGAGGCTCTCCTCAGTATGGAGAATATTGATATCTGTGCAGTAACAGAAACCTGGTTCAAGGCTCCCAAGAGCACCCCAGCACTACCAGGTTATACCTCATACCATGCTTTTCAGCCCCAAAACTCGGACCGAGCCACAAAAGGAGGGGGAGTATCCATATTCATCAAAGATACAAATTGTATAACAAAAGAAGGAAGCTACTGCAAGACAGAGCAAAATTCCATAAAGGGAAGGCATCTCTGATCAGCACTAGTAGAAAGCTACGTTCTCCCACAAAAATATCCAAGGCCAACTTTGAGAGAAAAATCACCAAGGACACTAAAGATAACCACAAGACATTCTTCAGTTATGTTAGAAACCTGGGCGGAAACACTCAGATATGCTCAGAGTTAGTACACAATGACAAAAAATTTACCGAACCCACAGATATTGCCAACATCCTGGCAGACAGGTTCAGTGCAAATTTCTCCCCTCCATCACCTCCAAAAGAAGAAATACTCATCCCAGCTGAATGTAACCTCCCTGTCATCTCTGATGTCCAGGTGAGAACCGCCTCAACAAAGCAAAAAACACAGCATCTATGGGACCTGATGGTATCCCCAGCTGCGTGATACGTGAACTCCAAGAGGAGCTAAACCCGCATATAAAAATGTTATTTAACCTTAGCCTTACTACAGGATATGTACCTGAACACTGGCGTACAGCAACAGTGGTACCACTCCACAAGGGAGGCTCCACTACAGACCCTGGGAACTACCGCCCCATAAGCTTGACCAGCCTGGTTTGCAAAGCTATGGAAAAAATTATTATGGAACTCATAAACAACGACATTGGGGACCTACAGACACTTGATCCCACCCAGTTCGGCTTTGTAAAAGGCAGATCCTGCCTTTTGAACCTGGTTGACTTTTTCAAAACAGTCACTAGAGCCATTGATGAGGGCAAGGCAGTCCATACAGCCTACCTGGACTTGGCTAAAGCCTTCGACTCATTACCCCACTCGGGGATCATAGAAAAGCTAAACAGCTTAAAAGTAAATCCATATGTCACAAGATGGGTTGCAAACTGGCTAAAGAACAGAACCCATAAAGTCAAGATTGCGGGAGCCATGTCAGACTCAAAGCCAGTCACAAGTGGTGTCCCACAGGGCTCTGTCCTGGGACCCCTCTTGTTCGGCATTTACTTTTCCGATATGAAAGCAAACATGGGAGGGTTGTGGCTGACAAAGTTTGCAGATGACTGCAAACTAGGCGCCATAGTCGATACACCAGCTGACACATACATCCTACAGAAAGGCCTCACGAAGCGGACAACTGGTGCGGAATCACGGCCTTAAACTGAATGCCAAGAAATGTATAGTCATCCCCTTTGGGAAAAACAAAATACCCACAAATTATCACATAGACAGTAACCCACTAAGTACCGAAAAAGTAATCAGAGACCTGGGGACCCAAGTTGATAGTGACCTCTCATTTGACACCCACGTTGCCAAAGTGGTTAGAAAGACTTTCTACCTTGCCCACCTTATCATGAAGGGGTTCACATCCAGATCAAAGGAGGTCATCGTGCCCCTGTACTCCTCCCTTATCAGGCCCATGATTGAGTACAATGCCTCATTTGGTATGTACCTCACCCGGCACTTACAACAGCTGGAGAGACCCCAGAAGTACCTCACCAAGAGGATCAAGGGTTTCCAACATATGTCATATGCTGCCAGGCTAAAGAAACTCCAGCTCTATTCAGTAGCATACCGCCTGCTCAGAGGTGATCTGTGCCTTACATACAAGGCCATGTCCAACCAGGAATTGATGGACATGCTCCACCTCAAAAAATCAAAATCCATAAGAACCATGAGAGCCAAAGATTTAAACCTTAGTACAAACATGAATAGAACATGCTGGAGAGACAGATTCATAACTCAGAGGCTTCCCATACTCTGGAACAAAATCCCAGTCCATGTTAGGCAGAGCCCCTCACTGTCTCTCTTCAAGAGAAATCTTGACGAGTGGATGGGAGATCGTAGGTTTACCCCGGGGGTCACCTCTGTATCGCTACTTAACAGAGGCACAGTAAACTAATTTTAATAAGTAAGGGGGGTCTTCAATGTGTCACTACTAGACAAAGGCACAGTACACTAAATTTATTCTATACACCTTAGTACCACTACATGGGGTGGCAAAAGCCACATCTCTAGGGCTAGGCTTGCAAATGCCTCAGGGCAGATAGCCTAGTACTAAACTATGAAACTATGAAACTGTACCCACACCTCCAGGTTAGTGGCACTGCACGAAGCATCAGAGACCATCCATGTGCAACTAACAGTGGGCAAAACTGCCTTTCAGTTTGTAGCCTGCTACAGACCACCCTCCCAAACTCAGGAATCCCACTCCGCTTTCCTGAGAACACTGCAGAATATGAAGGTCTCTCCAAACACCATCATATTGGGTGACTTGACTTCAACTACCGAAACATAGACTGGGAGCACTACTCAAGCCCCAACACCCTCGCCCAATGGTTCCTAGAATTTATAAACTCAAATGCTATGGAACAACTGGTCACCACTCCCACAAGAGGGGAAAGCATATTGGACCTGATCATCACCAACATGGGGACTCTGTGTTCCATACCAGAGGTATACCCCTCATTGGTAAGATCTGACCATAAATTAATCTCACTGGACATCCATATCCCATCCCCACCTCCAGCCAAGGAAACCACGGTGAAGAACTTCTCAAAAGCAAACTTCACACTTCTCAAAACCGAGGTGGAATCCTTCAAAGCCCCCGGGCCAGTGGAAAATACGGCCCAAACTGCAGAATCCTTTACAAACGCATTCTATGGACACCTACAGGAATGCATGGATCGTGCTAGCCCAAATAAAACCAAGACTCCCTCCTCCAAAGGCAGGAGACCTGTCTGGTGGACCCCAGCCATAAATAAGCTATACAACAGAAGGAGGAAGCTACTACATGATAGATCAGAATCCCAAAAAGGGAAGGCATCTCTGATCAGTATTAGCAAGAAACTACAATCCCTCATAAAATTATCTAAGGCCAGCTTCGAAAGAAAAATTGCACAAGATGCTAAATATAATCACAAGGCCTTCTTTAGTTATGTCAGGAACCTGGGTGGCAACTCCCAGATATGCTCTGAGTTAGTGCAAAATGACAAAAAATACACTGAACCCACAGACATTGCCAAAATCCTGGCAGACAGGTTCAGTGCAAACTCCCCCCCCTTTCCCCCCAAAAGAGCAAATGTCTATCCCAACAGACTGCAGCCTCCCTGACATCACAGATGCACAGGTGAGAGCTGCCCTCTCCAAAGCAAAAAACACAGCATCAATGGGACCGGACGGTGTCCAGGGCTGCGTCTTACATGAGCTCCAAGAAGAACTGAACCCTCACATAAAGTCACTGTTCAATCTCAGCCTTACTACAGGATATGTACCCAAGGAATGGCGTACAGCAACAGTGGTCCCACTCCACAAAGGTGGTGCCACAATGGACCCCAGAAACTATCGCCCTATAAGCCTGACTAGCCTGGTCTGCAAAGCTATGGAGCATATCATCATGGAACTCATAAACAAAGACATTGGGAACCTCCAAACACTGGATCCTACCCAATTCGGCTTTGTTAAGGGCAGATCTTGCCTCTTGAACCTGGTCAACTTCTTTGAAACAGTCACCAAGGCCATAGATGAAGGGAAGGTAGTCCACACAGCCTACCTGGACCTTGGAAAAGCCTTCGACACAATACCCCACTCGGGCATCATAATAAGCTCACCAGCTTAAATATCAACCCCTATGTCACAAGATGAGTTGCAAACTGGCTCAGGGACAGAACCCACATGGTCAGAATTGCAGGTGCCATGTCAGACTCTAAACCAGTTACAAGTGGCGTCCCACAAGGCTCAGTTCTGGGACCTCTCTTGTTCGGTATATATTTCTCTGAGGTATAGGCTAACACAGGAGGACTATGGCTGACCAAGTTCGCAGATGACTGCAAACTGGGTGCCATAATCGATTCGCTGACTGACACAAGCATCCTCCAAAAGGGTCTCACAGAGACAGATAACTGGTGCCAGAGCCATGGCCTAAAGCTAAATGCCAAAAGGTGCATAGTCATCCCCTTTGGGAAAAACAAAGTGCCCACAAATTACCACATAGGTGGTAATCCATTAAGTACAGAAGAAGTAATTAGGGATTTGGGGACCCAAGTAGATAGCAATCTCTCCTTTGATAATCACGTTGCCAAAGTGGTTAGAAAGACCTTCTATATAGCCCACCTTATCACGAAAGTGTTCACATCTAGATCAAGAGAGGTCATTGTGCCCCTCTACTCATCACTCATCAGGCCCATAATTGAATACAATGCCCCATTTGGGATGTACCTTACCTGACACCTGCAGCAAACTGGAAAGACCCCAAAAGTACCTCACCAAGAGGATCAAGGGACTCAAACAGATGCCCTACACAGTTAGGCTAAAGAAACTCCAGCTCTACTCAGTTGCTTACCGCCTACTCAGAGGTGATCTGTGCCTGACGTATAAAGCCATGTCCAAACCAGAATTAATGGACATGCTCCACCTCAGGAAATCCAAATCCCTTAGAGCTACACACTCCAGGGGTTTAAACCTCAGCACAGAAATAAATAGGACATGCTGGAGGGACAGATTCATATCCCAGAGGCTCCCCTCACTCTGGAACAAAATCCCAATCCATGTTAGGCAGAGCCCCTCAATGAAGAAATCTTGACAAGTGGATGGGAGATCGTAGGTTTACCCCTGGGATCTCTTCTGTGTCCCTACACAGAGGCACAGTAAACTAACCTTAAAAGGGCTATCTTCTGTGACCTACTATACAGAGGCACAGTCAACTAATCTAAAAGGGTGGCGAAAGTCAAACACACTCTGGCTAGACTTATAAATGCCCTAGGGCAGATAGCCTAGTATCAACCTATGAATCTATGAACCTATGAAAGGTGTATGTTTTTTATATATATATATATATATATATATATATATATATATATATATATATATATTTATACATCATCATAGATATATATATATATATATATATATATATATATATATAGAGAGAGAGAGAGAGAGGGAGAGAGATATATGTCGATATATGGGGATATACATATATATGTAGATATATAGATAGGTTAACAACATCTACATAACCATGGAGGTACATATAAATGGGATACCGACCACATACTGACTGCTTTATATACTGATGAGCGTAATCCCGAGGCTTAAGGTCCGAAAGAACACAGTACCAAAACACCAAATGCACGAGGTGTAAAATCATGATGTTAAGGGACAGTTAGTGCTTCTGGTGTTGCGTTTCAGGTAAGTTACTGTGTGTGTGTGTTTCTTAGGGCTGTAGTGTATGTAAGTGTGTATTCTGGGTGTGGTGTGTGTTCTTGGGGGACTGCAATGTGTGGGTGTGGGTTAGCTTTGTGCGTCTGTTTGTGCGACCTAGGATGTAGAATATTAAAGTAGGGGTGGTGTGGGGGGCGCAGACACCTACATGGGGGGGGGGTGTAGCGGGGCTTGGCCACCTGCTCATACGTAGTGTAGGATGGTTTGTTTGGATGTGGTGGGTAGCAGTGTGTCTGTGTGTGCGTGTGTGTGTTCCATGTTCGTGTTACTTTCGCGAGTTACTGTCGCTGTCGGTAATGTGGGGTATGGGAGTCTGGTCCCTGTACTGTGTGCGTCAGAACTCTGTGGATTCGGGATTCCATAGATATCCCGTATACAGCGTTTGAAGTGTTCATATATGTGTATAACATGGACCATAGCAATCACACATTCTGCCATGACCAAACGTTATGAACAAAGGATATGGAGAGTATATGCCTATACACTATTACAAATATGTGCTATGGATATGAGCCAATGATAGTGTTACCACCTGTCTCACTTTGCGAGGGACTCTCACTCTTTGGGCGGTTGTGACATGGCAAATGTCCTGGGATTGTAGGACATAATTATGTCCCATATGTACTGTAATAGTTGCATACAATAGTTATTTCTCTATCTAAAATACCTACATGTTACAAGAAACAGGATAAGCAACTAAACTGCTGCAAGAATAAGCTTATATTTAGGCAAGAAAGGAAAGTTCTATCCCTTGTACTGACCATGGGTTTGTGTCGGCCTGTAAATTCTGATGTTTGTCCCGAAAATGTCCCAGTATGGCCATATGAAAAGGTGGCAACTCTAGCCAAAGAGGGTCAGTCATCAACACAACTACAATGACTGCAAATACCTATGACAGAAATACACAGCTTTCATGTCGCAACACTTTATTACATTCAGATGTATTACTGAAGGGATTCAAGGACTAACATCACCTGCATGCTAGACATAAACCACATAACAGTGCCTTAATGAATCAGCCTACAATTACCATTGTATTAGTCCACAAAAGGATAGGTGTTCAAATAGGGAAGGGACCCTCACGCACATATCGATTATGTATAAAAGCAGTTCCTACACACTTGCATCAGATATGCACACCCACCAATATCACCCCCACACCCAAACATATTACAATACAAACTGTAATAACATCACAAATCATTCACTCACTGTACGACATCTGCAGAAGCCTTAACATACCTTGTCAGAGACACACCAACATGCCCCTATGTGAAATAGCTGCTGTTATACAATGGAACAGCTGCTGATGTTACAGGGTTTGTTTGCACTAATCCCATTTCAGAGGGTTGTGTGTACACCGGGATGTGTTAGAAATTACTGAGAAACAGCACAGTATGCTACACTTGTACACCAAATCAAGGATGTCTGGTGAGCACACTGTAAACCACATAACAGTTCATGCATAGCCATACAGCCTTGAGCTGCCCAAACATCCTTGCCAGACTTAAACATCTACAGAAGTATCAGGTACAAACAAACCCTGAATAAGTAGCAATGTTCTGAAATATAACAGCTGTACTCACATGTAGAACAAAATCGTCTAGCCATTACACACAGTCCACAGGAGTGATGAAGTTAATATATCTCTGTGTGTCTCCATATAGCTGTTGAAATATATCACAAACAACACATCCAGGCCGTCTTCCTGGAAAGTAAGGCAAATGGACAACACCCAAAAGGAGTACTCAGTTATACGCCACTGTTGCCATGGTATCAGCTAATGGAGTAGCTGCACAGCTGATGTGCATTTAATAAATTACTTTGGAACAGCAATTGGTGGACAGGATACCACATGTTACTGATATGTAACTAGAAAAGGATGTGTTATCACACATTCAAACCATCCGTATATACCAGCGGAACGTTACAAAGAACATTGAAACACAAACTGAAAAGGATTGAATCAACAGTTAACGACACCTCGGGTTACTAATAAGGTATGTAGAACAGTCATTATGTCTGTGTATGTAGTACCTTTCTGTAGTATTTAAAGTGCACGCAATCCATATAGTGGAAACAGTTACCTTGTAGGGATGTATTGTTGAACATAGTAACGCTTGTAGTATTTGTGTGTACTGCTGTAGGTCACAAAGCAAACACCGCATACACCACAAGGGATGCTATATAAGGGCTTTGAACAGATATACACCTCACCAGCCTCTGTCAGTGGCAGGGCTGGTCCAACAAGTATGTGCTATAACAGGGGATAGTATATGTTGATATATTGCAACTGTAGCCATATGTATGGGTGTATTACTAAGAATAACATGTTGAAGGTTGGGCCACTGTGCAATTATGATTTGCATTGTGGGATATTGTGCCAATAACTGTGTAATGTACAGTATTGTAGGCATATATGTATTACAAGCTACATAGCATTACTGTAATGTTAGGCAAATATTAATTATGTCTATTGGCATTTACAATACACAATAACAGGATACATATGTCTTTTAGTCACCCAACAGTTTATCAGCATGATAGCAAAGTAAAATGGAAGAGCTAGTTAACTATCCATGCACATAAGACATGTAATATGTGCAAAGGTAGGCACTAGGCTGTCTTACCAAGGGCATTTATAAGCCTAGCTAGAGTGTGTTGGCTTTCGCCACCCCCATAGGTTGGTTCCCTGTGCCTCTGAATGGCAGAGCCATTAGTTCCCTGTGCCTCTGTCCAGCAGAGCCACTGAAGTGATCCCTGGGGTACATGTCTGTCTCCCATCCACACGTCAAGGTTTCCCTTGAAGAGTGCTAGTGAGGGGCCCTGCCTGATGTACATTGGAATCATGTTCCAAAGCATAGGGAGTATCCGGGTCAGGAATCTATCCATCCAGCACGTCCTACTCATCGTTGTGGTTAGGTGTATATCTCTAGGACATGTGGCTCTCAGAGGCCTCTCTTTAGGTGGAGCATATCCAGCAATACAGGGTTGGACATGGGCCTTGTATGTTAAGCAGAGATCACCTGTGAGTATGGGGTATGCAACAAAGTACAGCTGGAGTTTCTTAGGTTGGGCTGCATAAGTCATCTGTTTGAGGTCAGTAAACCTCTTGGTGTGGTACTGGTGTGGTCTTCCAAGCTGTTGCAGTTGTCTTGTAAGGTATATCCCAAATGGGGTGTTGTATCCTTTAATGGGTCTAATAAGTCATGAGTAGAGAGTCACAATGGCCTCCTTTGATCTGGATGCGAACCCATTAGAGATTAGGGGGGCCGTGTAGAAGGATATTCTAACCACCTTGTCATTATGGGTTTCGAAGGAGAGATCGCTATCTACTGGGGTTCCAGGATCCCTTATTACCTTTTCTGTATGTAGGGGACTAGCACCTATGTGGTAGTCCATGGGTAATTAGTTATATCCAAAGGGGATGACTATGTACTTTTAGGCATTCAGCTTGACGCCATGATATTAACACCAGGTATCTGTCTCAGTGCGACCCTTCCAGAGGGTGTCTGTAACAACTGGGGAAACAATTATGTCCCCTAGTTTGCAGTTGTCTGCAAACCTTTTCAGCCAAAGCCCTCCTGTGCTAGTCTGTATGTCAGAGAAGTATATACCGAACATGCGGGGTCCTAGGACTGAGCCCTGGGGGACACCACCTGTAACTGGTATAGAGTGGGACCTAGGGTATGCAACTCCCACTGTGTGGGTTCTGTCCGTGAGCCACTTTGCAAACCATCACATGACATAGGGGTTAATGTTCAGGCAGATAGGTATGTTGATAATACCAGAAGGAGGAATGGTGTTGAAAGCCTATGAGAGATCTAGGTAAGCTGTGTGGACATCCTTACCCTCATCTAATGCCTTGGTAACTGTCTCTAAGAAATCCACCAGGGTTAGGAGGCATGGTCTGCCCTTAACAATGCCAAACTGAGAGGGGTCAAAGGTTTGGAGGTACCCAATGTCTCAGTGACTGACATCTGTGATGTGCACCATAGCCTTGTAGACCAGGCCAGTCAGGCCTATAGGGAAATAGGTCCCATGGTCCATTGTGGTGCCACCTTTGTGGAGTGGGATAACTGTTGCTGTGCGCCATTCAGCGGGCACTATGCCCGATATGAGGCTATTATTGAACATGGTGCATAGGTGGGGAGACAGTACGTACTGCAGTTCATGTAAAATGCAGCCTGGGATGTTGTCCGGTCCCATGGATGCTGTGATATTGGCTTTAGAGTGTGCAGCTTTGAGAGGGAGGGGGGAAAGGTAGCACTGAACCTATCTGCCAGGATGTTGCCAATATCATTTGCTTCTGTAATGTTCGTGCCTATGTGCTGTAACTCAGAGCAGATCTGGTTGTTGACACCGAGATATGTGACATAGCTATAGAATGCTTTGTGGTTGTTGTTGGAATTAGTGGCGGTTTAGTTTTCATAGCTAGCTTTGGAGGATCTTATAAGGGATCTCACCTTCTTACTGAGGCTGGCCAGGGAGCTCCTCCACGCATGGGATTGTACTCTCGTTTGCAACAGGGTATTCCTCCTGTAGTACAGTTTGTTTATGGCAGGGGACCACCAGATTGGTTTCCTTAATTTGGAGTATAGCATCTTGGTTCTGTTTGGGATAGCACAAGCCATGCACTCGTGTAAGTGCTTATAAAGTGCATTTGTGTAGGATTTGGCAGTTGTAACAGTACTGTCCATCTGCATGGGTGTCATGACGTTCACCACGTCTGTCTTAAGAAGCATGTAGTTGACTTTGTAGACATATTATACTGTGGTTCCCTTAATGGGGGGTGGGGGCAGGATGTGCATATCAATGGTGTTCAACTCATGGTCGGATCAGACCAACAAGGAGTTGACTTCATGTGTGGAGCACCGGTCACGCATATTGGTAATGCCTAGGTCTAGGATATTGTTGCCCCTGGTGGGTGTGTGGATATGTTGATTCAGGGCATTGGTGTTCATGAATTCCAGAAATTGTTGAGCTAATGTGTTGGTACATGAGTATTTTTTCCAGTTAATGGTGGGGTAGATTCAGTGAGACTATGTGATGAGTGTGGTGTGGTGTGAATGTTTGCCTTCTTCACATGACTGTCAGGGTCAGGCTTGGTTGGAGAGAGCTTTATCTCCAGTTTGGCTAGATGAGTGCATCTCTCACAGGTTGTAGTGTTGGGTGGTAGGCAGAGAGGCTTGTCTGTGTACATGAGGCAATGTGTACATTGCCTCAAGATGTCCAGATTCATCAGATAGATAGGTGAGAACACTGGCAGTTGACTCTTGCACATGCCTGAATATAGATCTACTTTCACCTAGATTAGTGAGGAAAGTGAGTACAGGAGCTATTTTACTCTAAGCAAGTGAGAAAAGTATGTACAAAACCCATTTACCCTTACCTCTAGGTAATGAGGAAGATTGAGTGCTATAGTAATTATTAGCTTATGTAGTGCTTACAAGTTTTGAACAAGTGCTGAGCATCAATAAGCAATCCAGATAGGGTCTTGGATAACATAAACACATGGCCCCCTTCACCCAACAGGTATACAAGCATATATCCATGTACACCACAGGGCCCCTGTACCCACAACTATGCAGGTACAAGCTGCACTCAGGCTGCATGGGACCTGTCCACATCACAGGTTGTATCCTGCATATATGGCAAAACAAGATGCTCTCTACGTACACATCATGTAAAACATAGCTCCATGTCAGGTTGTATACACACTGAATGGTGCACACCAACAGGTATCACAACCGACAAAGGGGGAGACACCATTGATAATGGGAGGTACTGCACTACTACCCTGCTGAGTCTGGTCTGGAAGGCCATGAACCTTGATCAAATAAGTGATGTCAGCAGTACAGATGTAGATGACAGTAAGGTTGATGTCACACTGCATAGCATAACCTTGCCAGGTCATAGGACATCATCACCCATACTGTGTACCACCTACACTCGGTATACTAGATGTACATTCCTATGTCACAGAAGTGTTTTTCAACAGGACTGCTGACAGAACCAGCACTGCAAAAGGTGTTTAAATAATACATGCTCATCACACCAGTGGCAGCTACAGTATGTCAGGGTTAATGAATTCTATTCCCCCTCATTGTAGTCCATACCTCACAGACAAACAGAAGGCATCTGCCTATTGATGTATGCAAATGACTGTGACCTAGGAGCAATAGCTGACTCAGGAGTGTTGTGGACAACACAGAGAAGGGACTTTGTGGGTGAGGTGTGTGTGACATATGGCCAAATTCTGACAGCTACATATTGCATTGTCACCCCTATGTTAATAACCCTGTACCCATGAACTACCACCTAGGCAGCGGTCAACATAATGGACACTTGTGTGTAAGGGATGCAGCTGGGTAGTTGTCTTTCCTGTGATAGCTATGTCACCACACCTGTCAGGTAGTCATATGTGGCAACCCTAATAATGATAGGGTGCCATCCATGAATTTAGAGATCATTGTCCAGCCATACACAACACTCAAGTGACCCATATCAGATCACATATTTCCTTTAAGGTGTATTGGCCATGTGCAGATGGCCTACACCAGCCTTCCCATTCCCCATCTCCACTATGTAGCATGATGCATACCCAATAAATCCATGTCCAACCCAGTGATGTTGGAAATGCTACATGTACTCATCCTGATCTCGAACACATACTTCATGGACATCCACCTTCCACATGCTGGACAGATCCTTGCCCCCATACACTTTACATAGTCCTGCCATACTATGCATTCCTGTCCGTCAAAGCTGCACATCACTCCCCTCTCAGACATGGTGTGATGACCGCATGGTAAATGTATTATTAACCCTGTGGATCAGTCAGGTGGCACCGCTCCACCTGGCCCCACAAACCCACCTGTCAGCTACTGCCAGGTAACCTCTCAACCTAGATTCATACATGGCCCATGGCATATAGCCCACTAGTTGACTTTGACTGTACATGCTATAGTTGATATCCATCCCTGCAAATACCATCTGGCTAGCCAGTGTCCCATGTGTATCACATGTGCAACACAGGTGATACATGACAGGATGTTGAATTGCTGTACAGTGCCATGTAGATGTATATGGCAGAACACATACGTGCAAAACCTTATGTGAGCAAGTCTGCAGGGCCATGGGTCATGTCTGTTAAGGCAGTGTAAGTCCTTATATGTGACATATACAAAGCATCAAGGTCGACTGCATTAATGTGGACACATACAGCCATGTGCTGATAGGTAGGAACACTAGTACAGGCATACAGACATGCCCACATCAAGACAGCATCCACATGGAGTATGAGCAATGTAATTAGGTGACACACACACACACACACACACACACACACACACACACACACACACACACACACACACACACACACACACACACACATATATGGTGATAATATCCAATCAATATTGAGTGTCACATGTGTGTGACACAAACATGTCAGTGTCATGTAGGTTTGCAAATACAACTATTTAAACTTAATAAATGCGATACACATGTATGTTCAGCTGTAACTCTGTATGTCCCTGTGAGTTACTGTGACCTATCTCCATCATTATGTCTTCCAGGTATGCCACGTGCAAGGCAACCCCCTTTTACCCGCTTGGAGGATGAGGCCCTCATCCCATACCTACTTGACAATCACGATATCCTGTTCAGCCATATGCCACAGGATGCACAGCAGCGGGATGTCCTGTGGATGGAACTTCGCAGGAGTGTTAATGATGTTGGTGGACACAACCGCACATACCAGCAGGTGCACAGTCACTGTGCAGACCTCATTAGATGGGCGAAACAGCATGCAAATGCAATCGCCAGGGAACAAGGTGCAACAGGTGGTGAGCCACCAATCCAGCCCCCACTCACATGTACCGAGGAGTTACTGGCCAACCTAGGGACACCTGCAGAATCACATCCACAAGCCTTAACCGATATTGTGGAGGTGGGTGTCTCTCAACCACTGAGCCTGGAGTTGCCTGGTAAGTTAGCACTGCACCTATAACAACTATATTCCATATAGTTGCATGTGTCACTGTACAATATGTAATGTAACATCATATGCAAGGCATGTATACACACATGCCACATACTATAGTATGCTACTCTGTGTATGCACACATGTGCATACACCATAGTATAGTCTAATGTACTGGTGTATGTGTTATGCACATTGCACCATGTAGCCATTATACAGGCGTGGATTATGCTCATACTGCTGTGTTACTCCTATTTAGGTACCTTTGGCATTCCGCAGTGACAGCAGCCCATTGCAGGTGAGACTGTTATTATTTATCAGGAATAGTAATGCACAAATATATCTGCCATGTGGCCATTTACAACATGTACACATAATGTATGGTCCTGTTACAATATACAGGTCGGACCTGCAATGCATCACAATGACTACCCATGTGCAACACTTGCAAACTATGTGAATCATCTCACCGACATGAATCCTCACAAACTGTCATTGCCAGATATGTGGACAGCTGTGCATACAATGGTGGAGGTGCTGTTCACTTTAGGGATGTACTACAGATTAGAACTACAAATGTGTTGAATACAAACAGTACTACACAGTGGGCTGGAGTATGGCCAGCCCACAGGATTCACTGGTGTGGATCATAGCCCTGCTATGAATGTCACACAATGTGATGTGCTATCTTGACATGTCCATGACATGTAGTGGCCTGGCTGCAACACTGCCTACCTAACCTGAAACATATCCCACATACCACCCTTTATCTGCATAACCCTGTCATCAGTGGAGCATATATGTCATATGGGACAACACAGACATGTGAAATAGATGCTCGTCACAATAGTTTGGACAACACATGTACACACATGGCCATGGAGGATGGCCAGAGACATGGAGCAACACACACACAGTAGATGTGATGTGCTTGTGTGTACACCCTGTCATACAACGGGTACACATGGTCCAACTATGGCCTTTGTATAATGATCATATTGTAGATGTGGAACACTAGGCATTATACAGGCCTGTGCACATCTTGTGTAGGTGTAACATCAATCCACCACATAAGATGTGTTGAACATCTTGAGGGTGTCATGACATGACAGCAGTCACCTCTACAGTATCCACATAAGCCCACAAATACAGTTCATTCCCCATGCTGGTGTTGGACACCTCATGTGTGTGTGTGTGTGTGTGTGTGTGTGTGTGTGTGTGTGTGTGTGTGTGTGTGTGTGTGTGTGTGTGTGTGGTACACAGATGTAATGTGGGACATGGTGTACTGACGTGTTTGCCATGTCTGGCCATAGTTGCCAGGCAGCAGCAATATGGTTGCAGATGTGCAAGGGTGTCATATGTATACCCATCAGTGATCTGTGTCACAACTTCCACATCATGGTTTAGTGTGTATACACCTCAGTGACGTGGGTCACATTCCACAGTATATATGTATTGTATCTGAACACAGTCATGGCTATGAACTTTGTCTGTAACTCACACTGTATAGCACTAGAGATGCCTCATGATTCTCTGCAATGGCCATGCACATCAGCTAAATGTGCAGTATATTTGTAGGGCGGACAGACAACACTGCATTGGGACACCATTGCCCCACTGTATATTTGACAGGACACCACTGTGTTAAACATTTATGCATGTCATTGCACACATCAGCAGATCACATGTCATACTACATGTGATTGTCAAGGTCATATTCCACACATCAGGCAGATGTACTGTTAACCTGTGCTGGTCTACATGGTGTAACACAAGGATGTATGCTAACTACTACTATTATTGTGTAATTTGCATACCATCTGCTATGCAACATGCATGCTGTTGTGTGCAACCCAGGGATGTATGATAACTACCACTATTATTGTCTGCGCTGCATGCTGTCTACCGTATCACATGCATGTCACATGCCTTCTGTCATATCACATGTGTGTGTGTCTGTATGTGTGTGTGTCTATTGTATAGATTGTAATGTACAGTTCTTGTCTGCCTTCACAGGTGATGTAGGTGCATTGCCCTCCTGTGGTACATCTGAGGTTAGTGTCCTCACAGACTCTAGCAGTGATGATGAACATATGATTGAGTCACAGGCAGAGTTGTCAGCGGCTGAAACTGTGCCATTGTTTGCCATTCCATCTATATCCCCCTCATCCCCACACACAGATCCCATGCCTGCACATACCCCATCACCAGTGGCTATAGAGGAAGGACAGTTGGCGCATGGTAGCTTGGAACAATAAAGTGTGGTGGCTATGGAAGGTGTGTCTGCACACCATGGTGTCAGCCAAATGATTGGAGGTGCCCCGCACAGGTACGTGGCCAGTGCTGCTCATAGGAGGACCTCTGGCCAACATGCTCCTGCAAGACAGAGCACAGCAGCTGGTGTCACCAGACACATGTTTCAGGTTGTAATGGAGGCACAGGCACGTGCTGAATGGTGCAACAGAGAAGATCAGAGGCTACAGAGGGCTGCTGTCCGTTCTTTAAACAGCAACATCCAGGCAATGGTTAATGCTCAACAGCAGATTGCTGAAGCTTTGGATAGATGGTTGGGTGACATGGTTGAAGTTCTTGACCGTGGCATGACAATCCACGAGCGTGAGCTGTCTGTGTTGGAACATCTGGTAGGAGTGAGGCGTCGGGCACGTGGGCATAGGCCTGCTACATCACCTGTGTCAGGTCTACGTGTACGAGCTACCTCACATGTCCACTCCCATAGTGGCGGTAGCAGCAACAGCAGTGCATTAGGTGCTGTGCTGTCCACACCATGACACAGCAGGCCACATGCACATGGCCCAGGATGGTCCCAACAGGGACATGGTTCCAGTGGACAAGTGACATTAGACAGTACCCAATCTGCACCTCTGCCTGGTAGTGCCCATGCAACCCCTGGCAGGCACAGGTCACATGTCCATGGCTGGACACCCTGAACTGTAAAACCTCACCTGTACAGTCTGCAGCTGTCAATAATACCCCTGTGTAGGCCAGACACATGGCAGAACTGTGTGCATACATACACGCACACACTGGAAACATATGTAGGGCACTGCAACACACACATGCATAACATCCACACACGCCCAATTAGATCAAAGGCCCAAACCCGCACACATGATGTCATCCAATGGTGCAGCCAAGCCTCTGGCAAACATTAACACCCTATGCATATGATGATGCCTGTGCCACATCCCTGACATCCACTCCATCGGTGCAGGGACATGCTCATATGGTCTGATGCACAGGGTGAACAGACTAGGAAGATAAGTGTAGTTTACAATTGTTGAGGACTGTTGACAGGCAGCAGATATACCATGTACTACAGGTGTACAATACTGTTAACAGTTTGTGTCTTGTGTAACAACAGTAACTGCATGTTGGTCATGATGTTCTGCTGTCCTCCTTCAGGTCTATTTGCACATGCCGGTGGATGTCAGTGTTTGCAGTTAGTGTCCCATATGTCAATGTGGACTACTCACAGGTATGTATGAATAAACCAGCATGCACCATGTAGCTGCCACATACCATTGAGAATGTCCCACCTTACAAACATGTCTACTGATCCAAGAGCATGATAGCTGTGTATTAAACTACTGTGGCCACAGACGTGACATCCATAAAGGGTGACATCACAGGTACAGTTACATGGAATGGTGAGGTAAGAGAGTGGTCTAGCTGATTACAAGGGTAGAGGCCAGTGGGAAGTGTGATGCCTCATTGGGAATCAGTAATACACATTCCCATGACAGGATGCCAACACACAACTGCACCCACACACTCAGGTATTGACACACGTATTCAGTGACACAGTAATACACCCACACACTCACTGCTTCATCAACACAGTAACACACACTCACACACAGTTGCTACTGGTGAGGTGAGGACCCCTGCCTATGTGAAAATCATCATTACAGTACTGTGCACCTACATGATGCGCCACAGAGAATACACATGTACAGGTAGCCAGTATGGCCTAAGATCGGGGACATCAACACGGATAGTAGAATGTATTGTCTGGATGGGGGAGGGGTCTTATCAGTTCAGTATGGTAACATACATCCTCACCCCAGGGACCAGTCAGCCCTACATGCACACACTGTGGCATTCAGTATTTAATACACCTATGTCACGCAAATACAGATACCTCACATACACGACCCTGCCTATGTCCTGCTTTCTACATTGCAGTCTATACAGACACTAGTGTACAGGAGAGTACGTAACAATTGAGATGTATTCCCCACAATACGTGACATATATGGACATACACGCAACCACACATGACAGTATTGTGAATTTCAGACCTGCCTAGCTCATGTTATGTATGACAGATGTACAGCAGTACTGCATGCATTACAAACTGTACTGACACTTCCTGTGGCAACAGTGCTGACATATGCACATGGGACGTCTTAACTATTAACAGGTGTCAAGTGATTTGCCTTCGCTGTCACCCTGACCGCTGTCTAAGTTGTGTGTTACATCCATCAATTAATGATCCATTGCTTAGTGGTTACACAGGTTATTGTAGGACCACTTGTGACAGACCTGTGAGCTGTACACAACAAACATCCATCTGCAAAGATGTCCCACCACTTAGTTATTTCCACACATCTGTCCATACCTGAGGTACATCTTTCTGTACATTCAGCATATCAGCATATACAGTTTGCAATGTTGAGGCTGCATTGCAACTGCATGATGTACTAGGATACATGTCACCTGCATACATCAGCAACTGCACATGCATGTTATCTGAATGCACAGCACTATGTGTTCAGGTGTGTAGGTCCTACAATCCTGATATTTGGGCATGTTTGTAGGCATTGCAATTGGTGGACATGTGTAATGACATACATAACACATGGACAGTTGTATGATATGATGGGTGTAATGGGTGACCAGTACAGAGGGAATGTTACCTTTGTCAACATTGATATCACACCTTATGTACTGTTAGCATTCAGTAGCCATGGACCTACATTCCATGTGCATATGTGTAATGGCTGTAGCCACCTGTTTGCACAAAGGACAACAACAGCTATGCTATTTACATGTATGTTGTGTGTGTGTGGCATGTACATACCCAGGGCAGGTACATGTATGTCATATCCATACATGAGGGTGTGTACTGGTGTACAGCAACAGTCATCTGCTAATGGTGGAAAGTACCGAGGATCCCTGGTATGTGTACAGCTGACCTGGTCACAGACAGTGGTATCATTGTATTGCATAACACATGATGCAACTGTGTCAGTACATGTGTACTCCCTACAGATGATGTAGAGCTTAGTACAGTACACAGGTCAAGGATCACATGGTGGTGTACTCTTCTATGTCATGCAACATGTATGGATGCGTGTCAGTGGTCCGAGGGCATGGTGGTGTCTGAGGTTTACATCTTAGAATGCAGCATGTGAGACTGTGTCCTGCACATGACTCATCTGTGATGCCTTTCATGGGGGGACCGGTCAGTACATGTGAGTGGCCTTTATGTATGTGGGTATACCACCTGGAGTGGTCTGTACCTGTGTTATGGGCCACATGTCTGGTTCTGAGGTATATGGTGGTAGTGCTAGGTTCTGAGGTATATGGTGGTAGTGCTATTGTGTACTACAGAGTCATCAGCCAGGTGTTCCTCACTGCAGAGATGTCAGTACTCCCCATTGTTGGATCTACAGTGACCAGCTGTGAATATGGATGCTACACATCTAGCACTGGTTAGCATAAGATAACAATGCAGTTGTCCTGTAGGTATATGGGAGTTAACCTGTGTTTAGGACATTTGCCTTGCAATGGCACTGTGTGGGCAAATGCGACTTGGGTAATATCCCCACTCCCTTGAATCATGGATGCATGTGATATGTGACAAAGGCTTGCCTACTGTCAGCCATGTCATCCCAGAATGACAGCAGATGTTGTGTAAAAGACCGGTGTCAAATATATGTAGAGCAGCGTTCCTGCTAGCAATGACAACACTAACACCAGAGCCCATTACAATGTGTTCTTTACGTCTACCTGTAATAGCATGGCCACTGTGGCCTTCCGTATTAGAGTGCATCCCAGTCAGCCCTGTGCTACTAGGAGTATGAGCATGCCCAGTATATCCTTATGTAGCTGGACACATAGTAGTGCATTCCGACCAGCCTTGCGCTACTGTGTGAGCATGCCCCCTGTGCTACTAAGTGTATAAGCATGCCCAGTATATCCTGGTGTAGATGGACACATAGTGCATTCTGAACAGCCCTGTGCTACTAAGTGTGTGAGCATGCCCAGTGACACCTTGTGTCAGTTATGTGCCTCTGTGTATGGGCATGGCCATTGTAACCCTGTATAGTGGTAGTAGTCATCCATTCCACAGATGGGCATACTCCAGGTCAGGATGGATTCCTACTTTAAACACACAGGTTCACAGGTATGTACATCTTAACTGCCAGCATCCCTGTTGATGTCCGCATTTCCAGAAGGTCATAATGACAGCCTTGAAATGTGTAGTCTGTGTGGGGCAATTCATATGTATTTAGTATTGTAATAGTAACCTGTAAATAGGCAGGTATTCCATTCCTGCCACTGGCATGTGTGTGCATGTGTATGTCTGTCCCCGTTTGCCAGAGGACTGTAAATTGCTTTTAGACTGCCCACACTCCATACATTTCTTATACCCACCGTTAGAAGGCCGATGATGTCACCCATCTACAAATACACCTCTGGGAGGGCTGTGTCCCAATAATCCCGTTAGCACATTCTCTAACCGCGTAATACTGTAGTGTAATAAAGTAGTTAGGTCGGCGTTCTAGTCCCACACTTGCCGTGTGTGTCCCCGTTGGACTGACTAATGCTTTTATACTGCTCACACTCCATACATTTCTTATACCCACCGTTAGCAAGGCCGATGATGTCACCCATCTACAAATACACCTCTGGGAGTACTGTGCCCCAGTAATCATGATAGCGCATTCTGTAACTGTGTAATGCTGTAGTGTAATAAAGTAGTTAGGTCAGTGTTCTAATCCCACACTTGTGTGTGTGTGTGTGTGTGTCACCTGAGGACTGAGTAATGCTTTTATACTGCTCACACTCCATACATTTCTTATACCCACTGTTAGCAAGGCTGATGATGTCACCCATCTACAAATACACCTCTGGGAGTGCTGTGTCCCAGTAATCTCGGTAGCACGTTCTGGAACTGCGTAATGCTGTAGTGTAATAAAGTAGTTAGGTTGGTGTTCTCATCCCACAATTGCCGTGTGTGTGTGTCCCCGTTTGCCTGAGGACTGAGTAATGCATTTATACTGCTCACACTCCATACATTTCTTATACCCACCGTTAGTAAGGCTGATGATGTCACCCATCTACAAATACACCTCTGGGAGCGCTGTGTCCCTGTAATCTCGGTAGCGCATTCTGTAACTGCATAATGCTGTAGTGTAGTAAAGTAGTTAGGTCGGTGTTCTAATCCCAGACATGCCAAGTGTGTGTGTGTGTGTGTGTGTGTGTGTGTGTGTGTCGCCTGAGGACTGAGTAATGCTTTTATACTGCTCATACTCCATACATTTCTTATAACCACCGTTAGCAAGGCTGATGATGTCGCCCATCTACAAATACACCTCTGGGAGTGCTGTGTCCCAGTAATCTCGGTAGCACGTTCTGGAACTGCGTAATGCTGTAGTGTAATAAAGTAGTTAGGTTGGTGTTCTCATCCCACAATTGCCGTGTGTGTGTGTCCCCGTTTGCCTGAGGACTGAGTAATGCATTTATACTGCTCACACTCCATACATTTCTTATACCCACCGTTAGTAAGGCCGATGATGTCACCCATCTACAAATACACCTCTGGCAGTGCTGTGTCCCAGTAATCTCGGTAGCACGTTCTGTAACTGCATAATGCTGTAGTGTAATAAAGTAGTTAGGTTGGTGTTCTAGTCCCACACTTACCATATGTGTGTGTGTGTGTCCCTGATAGCTGAGTAATGCTTTTATACTGCTCACACTCAATACATTTCTTATACCCACCATTAGCAAGGCTGATGATGTCACCCATCTACAAATACACCTCTGGGAGCGCTGTGTTCCTGTAATCTCGGTAGCGCATTCTGTAACTGCATAATGCTGTAGTGTAGTAAAGTAGTTAGGTCGGTGTTCTAATCCCAGACATGCCAAGTGTGTGTGTGTGTGTGTGTGTGTGTGTGTGTGTGTCGCCTGAGGACTGAGTAATGCTTTTATACTACTCACACTCCATACATTTCTTATAACCACCGTTAGCAAGGCTGATGATGTCGCCCATCTACAAATACACCTCTGGGAGTGCTGTGTCCCAGTAATCTCGGTAGCACGTTCTGGAACTGCGTAATGCTGTAGTGTAATAAAGTAGTTAGGTTGGTGTTCTCATCCCACAATTGCCGTGTGTGTGTGTCCCCGTTTGCCTGAGGACGGAGTAATGCATTTATACTGCTCACACTCCATACATTTCTTATACCCACCGTTAGTAAGGCCGATGATGTCACCCATCTACAAATACACCTCTGGCAGTGCTGTGTCCCAGTAATCTCGGTAGCACGTTCTGTAACTGCATAATGCTGTAGTGTAATAAAGTAGTTAGGTTGCTGTTCTAGTCCCACACTTGCCATATGTGTGTGTGTGTGTCCCTGATAGCTGAGTAATGCTTTTATACTGCTCACACTCAATACATTTCTTATACCCACCATTAGCAAGGCCGATGATGTCACCCATCTACAAATACACCTCTGGGAGCACTGTGTCCCTGTAATCTCGGTAGCATGTTCTGTAACTGCATAATGCTGTAGTGTAATAAAGTAGTTAGGTCGGTGTTCTAATCCCAGACATGCCAAGTGTGTGTGTGTGTGTGTGTGTGTGTGTGTGTGTGTGTGTGTGTGTGTGTGTGTGTGTGTGTGTGTGTCTGCCTGTGTGAGATAAGTACAGTGCTTTGTAGTTTTCACCATAACACGTGCCTTAAATGCGTGTTGCTGTAGTGTGATACAGTCGGGGTTTGTATACAGGACATGGCAAGTGTGTGCTTGTCTGTCAGAGCCTGTGTAGAGGTGGCCATGATTGTCTTACCATTGGACATGTTTGGGAGTGGGTTTTGTAGTTTTCCTATATGGTATCCGTCTTATGACACATTGGCCACCTCACGAGGAGTACAGCTGTCAGTCAGCCACAACACTGTGTTGGCAAGCCATACCCATACATCTGGCAAAAGGCCTAGTGAACTACTAGTACCCTGTATATGTCCCCCACCCATGTGCCATGCACATACAACCTTGCCTAGGATATCCAACTATGTTGCTAGTAACATGCACATTGAGGACAGATAGTAGGCATGGTGTGAATGCAGTGGCCTGTAGAGGACATGGCACCCTGTACAGCGGTACAATAGGCACATATATGCGGACATTGTGCCTTCACTATGTTCCACACTGAATACCTGCAACATATGTGGTGCCATCAAATGTGATCCACTAAGGCCAGACAATGCTGTACACATGTGCCCTGTATGGACTCATGCCACTGACACCACAGAATACCTGTATCATACTATCCATGCAGGTGCAGGGCTGACCTGCTCACTATAAGCAGGTTTCACCACACGTGGCCAGTATTGGCATATCGGGGTATAACAGGCTGTGTACACTACATGTGTCTGCCAAACCAGGTACATCTGTACATGTCACTGTACAGTAATGTGGGACATGCACATCCCAGGCAATGTCCATGTGAAGGACTATCAAACACAGACATGGCATGCATTGCAAAGCTATGGCCCTACACATTGGTAACCAGGATGTCAGGCCAGATAATGCAGCACCCATCTGTGTGGGACATTGCAGACACTACACCCCTGCACTGCACACCATTGTCGGGTGACGCGATGGCAAGGATTACCCCTCACCCAGCCTTGTACAGCCATCTTGCACAGCCAAACACTAAACACCCATGGAGCACTGCATACCTGCATGCCAGTACTGGCACCCTGTGTCTGTGTGTGGGTTGTGATGCTCCCAGCCACAGTCACTCCCAGTATAAACCTCATTGGCATACCAACAGTTGTCAAGCACTATCACATGCCCTAGCCCATAGAACCTCCAGATATCCCCTGTGGTCCATGAGTGTGGCAAACTAAGTAGTTACATTGTGTATTTGTGGCCCTGGAAAAGGTGTCAATGCATGTCCATTAGAAAGTGTGGTTGTGGTGACAATGACATCTGTTCACATGGACTGACATGTGTGCCACACCTAATGTATGTCTACTATATCTGTTGCAGATGGCACTCACTTACCTACACACATGTTCTTACAGCACAGCAACATGTCGCCTTTGTGGCACATGTAGTAACATCATGCACATGTAATAGTAATGAGTAGTCAGGGGTTTGCCCCTGTACTATTCGGCGTGTGGCAGGTGATGCTTATGGTTAAGTCTCCAAGCCCTTCCCTGGTGTACATTGCCTGTCCTGCCCACACACTCTCTGGTGGATGTGAAGGTGTACACCTGCACAGCAGCAGCATGTGTATTGTAAGAGATGGAAATAGTCAGGCGATGGCCTCTGCACCTATTGCAGTCCTCCTCTAGCTGTTTGCATGCTGTACAGCTGTGATGGTGTTCCCATAGCCATCCGCATGATAAACACAGTACACTATCTAGGGAAACATGTTATTATCTGGCCATGACAGTCGCTGTGAGTGGTACCTGGATGTGGTGTTCTGACACAGCATCACAGATGATATCTGGATGTACCTCAATCATTTTCCACAGTGGGAAATAGCCTAAAGACAGGAGGGTGATGTGCCACACATAACTACAGCATGTAAATGTAGCTATGCTGCATTGAGACTATTGCCTGTTTAACATGTGTGTGGTAATGGCTATTCTGCATGTTATAATACAGACATGACAGCACTCTGTTCATGAGGCACCCCCATCTGTAGGGCCATTTGTGAACTGGTCAGTGTGTGCAATCATTTGTTTCCTATGTTACACACTGAACACACATCTGTGCACAGCAGAAGCATGGTGTGAGGATTGCAGACAGTACATGATGATAGGGATGTATTACTGCCATCGCATCCCTGACTGGACATGTGTCACATGAGACAGTGGTATGACTGACACTGTGTGGGATTCTCAGTGACAAGCCGATGATGGGCAACTGTTCATAGCTGTGGTCACACGTCTACTACACATTGTACAGTTGGCATGCGGTATATATGCATGTGTTGTGCTCCCTCTGCAAATGTATGTCATCTGTTGTGTTGGGTTGCTGGTGGTATCTATGCATACTGTCGTAGGTAATCCTGTATGCTGTTGTCTATCACTAAGCCATATGTGGGTTTAAAACGCAACACCATAGGCTGAATGGGTTGGGAGGTCCCGGCAGAACCTCCTGTCCCACTTCAGCTAACCATGGCACCAGGCACTAGCACATCTGGGGCCCTGCCATAGACATCAACCTCTGTTGGCTCTGCACCACCTTCTGGTGGTACCACCACTGAGGATGGAGCATGTCCCCCTTGGGAGTGGGACCAGACAGGTGCATATCTGCTGTCGTGCGGTCCCAGACGTGTTGTGTTGGTGGTTCCCTAAGGGGTTATGAAGCCAGATATGCCAGTTCAAGGGTGGAGTGTCACATTTACAGGGTGATGCTGCCCCTCCTGGACAGCCCCCACCACTGCCTCCTTCGCAGCTGTGTAGGTGCAGTGGCAGTTGCCCATGGCTGGGGATCTCCGTCCCACTGTCCCCATGGGCTTTTGAATTTCGAAGACCCATCCCCACCCAGGGTGTATTCCCACCACATGTGTCATATACCAACCCTGTATGCTGTCTTTTCTGTGCTCCTACCTATCCTCCACGGCCATACCTACACTCCTTCCCCAACATCTGACCCTCACCTATGGACACATATGTCCATTCGGCTCCTAGGACACCATCTGCCCTTTACGTAGCTGTCCATTACACACACGTGCCCACTGGACACATGAAACCCTTGTAATATGCATCATAACATGCTACTTTTATCCTCACTCCTGTCCCTCAGGCGCACGATCCTGGTATGCACATCACTCCTACATGGTCCAGGTACATGTGAAGAGGACGACCCCATTGTACACAAAACACTACCGGTCCCTCTATGGTTACCCCATTTACCTTTATCATGATGATGATGTTGCACACAGCACCTTGCAAGAGTACTGTTCACACATAATGATTGGACAGGTACTGTTGTGTTAATGTACATTACATGCACAGAGTGATGTATATGGCCAATGTGCAACTATTTGTGTGTATGACTGACACATGTCTGTCTGAGGGAGTCTTGTGATCACATAGAGCAACATCACTACATAATACAGGCATCGCTGGTGTTTCCCATTTCATTTGTTTGTAATGCTTTGTTGCCACATGGTATGTTCCTGATACATCTCTATATATGTATGTACCTATATGCTGAACATAAACACTCACATGTACATCTACATGATGAGATACATTCCTATACTGTTGAATGACTGCGCTGTATGATATGTTTGTGGTACTGTCCGTTGTCTGTATATCTGCCATGGCGTATTGGTAATACACATTAGCTGTGTGCACAGGGTCCTGCTTCCAACCCTTGCGAAGGACGTTTAGTTGGTTTCATGGCAGAACAAGCCTATTGGATATGGAGGGAGTAAGGCACACTAAAGCAGTTAGGAGTGGGTGTGCATGGGTTTGCGCAGTGTTAGGCACTGCTGACCTCTGGTTACAGCCTCATATGCTCAGTTAGCCTCTACATTGTTTAACCAGTGAATACTCGCATACTAGTAGCCAACCATGCTTACACATGCTCACTCCCGCACTTGCTAATGCACCAACATTAGTGCTTGCATCTGTCTCTCACACCCCTGGGTGTGAGCGAGGACCACAATATTACCTTGTGATGCCTATTACATCGGACTACATGACTACAGTATTGGGATTGGCTGCCCATTAGGCGACGCCATCGGGTTTGACTGTACAGAATCAGAGGCCTGTCCAGTGACACAATCATATTTGTGTGTACCTTATACAATGTGCTCCCACCTTGTGATTCCTATTACATCAGAATACATGAATACAGTATCTGGAATGGCTGCCTATTATGCGACGGCATGGCGTTCGACTGTACGGAATCAGCGGCCTGTCCGATGAATCATTCATATTTGTGTGTTCCTCTTACAATCTGCTCCCACCTTGTGATGCCTATCACATCGGACTACATGACTACAGTCATAGCCAGACTTAGGCATAGGTCAACTAAGCGGCTGCCTAGGGTGCTGCTTTAGTGGGGGCACTTTACCAGTATTTATTTGGTGTAGGTAGAGCAGGTTGGGGGCACTGGGTGGTGTGGTGAGGGGTGTCATTGTGCCCTCTGCCTTGGGCACCAGTTGACCTAAGGCCACTCCTGACTACAGTAACGGGAATGGCTGCCCATTAGGCAAAGACATGGCATTTGACTGTATGGAATCAGCAGCCTGTCCAGTGAATTAATCATATTTGTGTGTTCCGCATACAGTCTGCACCCATCTGGCTGACACATGAGAACCGAGACTCTGCAATACAGACAAGTAGTTGGGTTGTGGGAGCCACATCTGTCGGACGAGTCATGCTACCGCATACCTATTATAGGTTTGCCACCTTTTCAATTGGCCAAGGTAGGACTTTAGGGTTACCACCTGTCCCACTTTGCGAGGGACACTGCGAAAATAATCAAGACATAGCGAATGACTCGATTACAGGACATTATTATATTCTACGTTTCATTAATAATTGCATAACACAGTTATTTTATATATGACGCTTCTATATGTTATGTGAAGTAGCATAAGCAATTCAAATGCAACTAGATTAAGCTTTTATTTGTGCAAATAAGTATAATCCTGTACTATGCACGGCTGTAGGTATGTTTTGCCCTGGAATGTCTGACATTTCTACAGAACATGTCCCACTCTGGCCATTTGGAAAGGTGGCAACCCTATATGACCTGTATGTAGAGATGTCAGACTTTGCAGGGATACACACCCACAGCCAGTAGAAAGGGGAGTACTTCACTGTTTTGCCTAAATAAAAGGTTACTCTTGTAGCATTATAGTTGCTTATACTGTTACTTATAACATGTAGGTGTTTCAGGTGAACATAATTGTTTTATGCAACTACTACAGACAATATAGGTAATCTTTGCCCTAAATCACAGGACATTTGCCATAATTACAGTTATTTTGCAGGACACAACTGCCCAAAGGGGAGTGTCGCTCGCAAAGGTGGACAGATGGTAACCCCCAACCCTTTTATTCTATCAACTTTCTAAGGTAGTCGGTGGAACATGTGTTTTCTCTCACTATCAGACCTCTCATACAAATGGGGAAGAATGAACACTGAATCAGAGACACTGCATAACAACCTCAGAGACACATTTAGAAGGTTGGTGCTATTAACCTGACACATTAACGGACACAGAGCACATATGTATTCATACACATTGTCTGAGGTACATGCTGTTTATGACTCTTACATGTTGTCATTATTCATTACGTGTATTCCGCCACCTTTCCTCCTAATATCACTAGTTCTAGGAGGGTTTAGTTGGGACTGTGTTAGATTCTGATTCATAATCACAAACGTCTCTGGTAATTGGGGACAGTTCAATGATATGGTCCCTATGTGTTCCCCCAATGGTTTACGGACTGTCCAGTAGATGTGCTCTTAAGGCTTGGGAGGTATGGGCGTCTGCTATACCTACATCGGAATTTTACTTAAACCCCATGGGGCGGTCCTAATACATGTCTGCCAGCAAACGCCTGCATGCCTAGCCCCATAATTGCATA